>NW_006159765.1:529519-544313 GCF_000334495.1 Tupaia belangeri chinensis
AAAATATATATATATATATACACCTCAAACTCATTAGATTATATATATATATATAATATATATAATATAATCATTAGATTATATGTGTGTGTATATATATATATATATATAAAGCTTTGTGAGGTGCCAGAGATGGCATAGTGGTTAAGGTGCTGGACTTCCACACGGTTCACTGTGGTTAAAGTCCTGGACTAGGTGGCTTAAAACTCACACCGTATGCATGTGTGTGCATGCCTAAAATTTCAAGAGGAGAATGGAGGAGAAAGTATTGGGGGGTGGCCATCCCCTTGGGGTGATTTCTCACTTTGTCTCTGTTTCTCTTTGTCTCCAGCAAACACACACACTATAACAAAAATGTCTCTCCCCCCCAAAAAAAAAGATAACTAAATAAAAGCTCTATGGAAAGTAAATAAGTGGCAGTGGCATACAAAAAATAACTAAATAAAAGCTCTAGGGGAAGTAAATAAGTCGTAGTGGCATACAATCTGTAGAAAACAATTAAGGAAGGAAGAAAGCAAGAAAGAGAGCAAATGAACAAAATTACAAATCAAGCTTTGAGCTTAAAAAATTTTTGTTTGTTTGTTTGAAAATGAAAGCAAAGTATTGCTACAGAAGGCTGAAGACCAGCATATACCCAGGGAAATGTCTTGTATCTGGAACTTTTTAAATAACTTTATTGAAAACCTTCAATGAGCCTTTTAAAAATTTCAAGAAAAATCCAACTATTTGTCTTTCAAACTCTTCTTTTCCCTTGCCTTGCTATCCAACAATTTACTCTTCAATTATTATTTATTTCTTCTTCACTCCCTACCAGCAGGTTCATTACCTTATTTTACAGTTTGCTTTTAACAATTTTAAAATATTTTTTGACCAGCTGTTAGCATAATGGCTATGTCGCTGGACTCCCATGAAGTCAACCATGGTTCGAGTCCTGGACCTGGTGACTTAAACTCACGCCAGGTGCGTGTGCATGCATGCCCAAGATCCCGAGAAGAGAATGGAGGAGAAGGGATTGCGGCATGGCCATCCCCACTGGGGGGGGATTTCTCGCTATCTCTCTGTCTCTCTCTGTCTGTCTGGCGAGCGCAGGCGCCCTATAGCAAAAACCTCCCCCCCCCAAAAAAAATATTTTATTGGATATATGCACACAGTGCTAATTGTAATTTTTCTTCTACATGCTATGTCTATGCTTTTTGTAACATTTTTATTGAATACTAATCAAGATAAATGTGGAATGAAAAAGGCCTCTTGCTTGCTTTATGAAATATACATTTTTAGGATAGTTGAATTAATATTATCTCCACACTCATTAGTCATGCAAATACCATAAACAATTTAGAAGACTAAACTGTATAGAAGATCACATATTGGATAAATTAGGAGTGAAGATTTTCAATAAATGTTAAGGAAAATGATGAGAAAAAGGTTATTTCTTTTATTTGTAGGAAAAGATATGAATTCAATCAAAGTAATTGATAATGAGTTTATTTAAATTTATGGCCACTTTATGATTTATGCATAAAAATACTATTACTTATAGTAACAATGTAATCATCTCTTCTGATCTCCTCTTTATAAAAATTATTAATGCTGAAGAACCCTGTAAAAAATTCTCTTTAAGTAGTCTAGATTATGTGTAGTAAAAAAATCCTCTCTGCTACATTCTGACCTGGAAGATTATCTTGGCCCTGAACATGTCGTGAAGGCTGCACAGAACTAATTTCTTGGATCTCACAAATCATTTTTCCTCTGGCCCTTAACTGAAAAAACTTGTAAGATTTACAATGAGATTTGGTGAGTCACTTTGTCCCAGGAAATTATAGGCAGGTACACAAACACTGCTTGGATCAGAAAGGCATAGCTGGCTTCTGGCTCCTCCAGGACCACCTGGACAGAGCCACATTTGGATTTATAGGACTTACCTCCACCCAGAAATTACATGTGGTGCATAAAGCCTGCTAGGATCACAAAGAAAGGGCTGGTATCTGCTCCTTCCTGGACCACCTTTGCCAGGGTCATATCTGGGTCTTGGTGTTTGACTTACCTCCAGAAAAGATAGGTAAGACCAACAGACTCTATGAGTGACATAGACTGGTCATGTCTCCTCTTTTCCCTGTCTTCATAGGACCATGTTACAACATTGTCCCTGAGTGTTTCATGCAGCCTGAACAAGACTAGCTTTCAGGTCTCACAGATATGCTTACCACTGACCCCTAATGAACCAATTTACCAGGTCATACTTGAATTTTGTGGGCTGCCTTATGCCAGGAAACAACATATAGGTACATAAGCTCTGCTGTGATCTGAAAGGTATAGCAGGCTCTAGCCCTTCTCAAACCACCTTATCAGACCCAAATTTGGGTCTGAATGACTTGACCTGGCCCTAGAAATTACAGGCAGATATATAAGTTCTATTTAAATTATAACAGAATGGTTGACTGCTGGCACCTCCTAGACCATCTTTGCTGGGGATATATATGGGTCTTGATGGCCAACTGTCCCTGGAAAGAACAGGCAGGCCCAATAGACTCTGTGGGCCACATAGACTGGGCTTGCTTCCTGCATCTCCTGAGGGAGCCTACATTCCACAGGCTGCATAGAACTTGCTCGTTGCATTTCATAGGTAGACTTGCCCTCCAATCCCTCCCGAATAAACTCATAGAGCTCAATTTAGGTTTAGTGGACTGATCTGCCTCCAAAATTTATAGGGAAATACACAAGACTGGTCTTGATTTGAAAGTCTCATCTGGTTTCTGGACCCACCCAGATCGTCTTTTTTAGGTTCACCCCCAGGTCCTGAGTGTTGATCTTCTACTTGGACAGAATCTATTCTATAAATCAGAAAGAGGTGAGGACTATAGCAGAGGTGAGGTCTGTAGCAGGTGCCTAAAAATGACCATAGAGACATAAGACATTTGAAAAACAAATAAATATTGTTCTTGCAAAGGAATGTAATAACTATTTACCAACAATAATGATATATGGAAAATCACATATATGTCAGAAAAGAAATTCAGAATAATTTAGAATATTGACCATTAAAAAACTCAAAGATGAAAAAGAAGACAATCAATTTAGGAGATCAAAAAAATCATTCCATTATATAAAGGAGAAATTCTATATATGGATATCTTACAAAAGATTCAAATAGAACTTCGGGGGATCAAAATTACAACACCAGAAATCAAAATCTCACTTAAAGTATTAACAGTAGATTTATCTATGTAGAAGAAAGAATTTCTAAGCTTGAAGACAAAACCTCTGATTCAGTCCAAGCCACCAAAATTAATGAAACAATAACTATTAAAAATGTGGACAAAGAAAATTTTAGGCACCATTAAGTGGCTAAATATCCTCATAATGGATATTCCAGAAGGAAAATCTCTTTCATGATGTATTATCTGAAAACTTTCTTAATCTAGAATATCTACAGACATCCAGATCCAAGAATTACAAACACCACCAAATAGAACATAGAAAGATTCTCTTCCAGGCATATCATTGCCAAAATGGCAAAAATTGAACACACAGGTCTAAAAATGGCAAGAGGGAAGTGTCAAGTTACTTATAAAGGATATATATCAGGCTAATCTCAGATCTCTCAACAGAAACCATGCAGACAAGGAGAGAATGCAAAGAAATTAACAATTCTGAAAGAAAAACAATTTTAGTCAAAAATACTGTACTTTGCAAAATTATCCTTTAACCTGAAATGAGAAATAAAATCATTGCCATATAATAAAAAACAGTAAGAATTCACAACTTAATAAAAGCTCTTAAAAAAAAAATAAATAAACTCAAGGGAGTACTATAATAGCAAAACAAAAAGATAAATAAAAACAAGAAAACCCAAACCAACTAGAAAAATAACTAACAAAGTTGTAGAAGCAAATCTGCACATATTCATAATCACATTGAAAGTTAATGGATCGAATTCCTCAGTTAAAAGACACTGCCTGGGGACCAGTAGTATATTGATTACGTCACTGCACTCCTACATGGCCAACCATGGTTCAAGTCCCAGACCTGGCAGCTTGAAACTCACACCAGGCTCGTGTGTGCATGTGCCTAAGATCTCAGGAGGAGAATTGAGAAGAGGAGAATGAGGCATGGCCATCACCCTTAGGGGTGATTTCTCACTATCTCTCTGTCTCTCTTGGAAGTGCATACACCCTGTTGAAAAATATCTCAAACAAAAATAAAAACAAAAAAGACAGTTCCTGCGGACACGAAGGTGGTATGGTGGTTTTGGCACTGGACTCCCACATGGCTGTCTATGGTTAAGAGTTCTGGACTTGAAGGTTTATGCTCTCTCTTTCTTTGGTGAAATTGAAAAATAATTTAAAAAAAATAAATAAAATCCAATGAATAATTAGGACCAGCAGATGGCATAATGGCTACATCTCTGGACTCCCATGTAGATGACTACAGTTTGAGTCTCAGACCCAATGGCTTAAACTCACCTAGGATGTGTATGCAGGATCTGGAGAAGAAAATGGAGAAGAAGGGATTTTGGTGTGGCCATCCCCCCAGGGGGGTGATTTCTAGCTTTCTATCTCTGTCTCTGTCTTTCTGGCAAGCAGACACGCCCTTTCACAAAAATATTTCAAAAAAAATTAAATGAATAATTCTTAAAAATGTAAAAAATACACTGCTTGGGTGAATGGATTAAAAATAAACAAATGAAACAAACAAAAAACGCGAACCTTCTAATATTGCTTAAATATATGCTGCTTAAAAGAAATACACTACATCAATAAAGATATACATAGATTGAAAGTGAAGAGCTGAAAAAGTCATTTCATACAAATGGAAATCATAAAAAGTTGGAATTGTGAAAAACAAAAAAATAAAACCAAAAGAAGGGACCAGAAGTTGGCATAATGGCTTTTTCACTGGACTCCTATGTAGTCGACCATGGTTCAAGGCTTAAATTCATGCCAGGCACATGTGCGTGTGTGCCCAAGTTCCCAAGAGGAGAGTGGAGGAGAAGGGATTGTGGTGTGGCCATCTCCCCTGGGGGGTGATTTCTCGCTTTCTGTCTCTCTGTATCTCTCTGTCTTTCCGGTGAGTGCACATGCTCTATAGCAAAAACCTCTCAAAAAAAAAATGTTGGAATTGTAATATTAATATAAGGCAAAATTGACTTCAAGGTGAAAACTAAAAAGAAGCAAAGAAGGTCACTATACAACATTATAGGTATTAATTCATCAAGAATATATAACAATTATAAATATTTATGCAAATACAAAGAAAAAAACAATTATACCTAAAATTGTTAAACTGTAATATACTAATTATTGGATATTTCAACACCCCAATTCACCACTGAACAGATCATCTAAAGAATCAAAGAAATGAAACACAGGAGCCGAATGACACTATAAACCTAGAGGATCTTTCATATATTTGCAGACATTTCACCTAACAATTACAAAACACATTTTCCTCGGCCCAGCCTAAACATTTTCAAAGACTGATCACATAAGAGGGCACAAAACAAGGTTTTGCAAATTTAAAAGTAGAAAAATTATGTCTAGCATCTTTTCTGACCATAATAGTGTTAAACTTGTAATCAACAGAAACAGACTTTGAAAATCACAAATAAGTGGAAATTAAACAATTTACTCCTGATTTAATCTTGGAACAACTGAAGAAATTAAAAATAAAAATGAATCAATTCATAAAACAAATAATAATAAGAATACAATCTAGGACATACTGAAAGCTAAGAGAAAAATTTACTGCAATTAGTGTTCACATGGAAAAAACATAAGGCAAATAAATAATCTAATGACACATTTCAAAGAACTAGACTATTCAAGAACACAAATTTCCAAAAGTAATTGAAGAAAAAATAATAGAGAACAGAAATAAACTAGAGAATTAAAAAGCCAATGTGAAAATATTTAAAAAGTTGTGTTTTGAGAGGATAAATAAAATCAAAATGAACAAACCATTAGTTAAATTAAGAAAAATAGAAAAAGGACCTAAAAAAACAAAAAAGGTGATATTACAAATTATACCACAGAAATTAAAAAGTTAGGGAATTCTACTAGTGATTTTTCACCAACTGGAAAACCTAGAATAAATGGACAAATTTATGGACACATACAATATATATAGATTGAACCAGGAATAAATAGAAATCCTGAATAGACCAATAACAAGTAATAAAATTGAATATGTAATAAATAGATTCCCAAAAAAGAAAAGTCCAGGTCTAAAGATTTTACTTCTGAATTCTACAAAACTTTTAAGAAAGAATTAAACCAATTCTGACCAGTTCTGAAGATCTAAATGGAAGCAAACTTCTCAAATTCATTTTATGAAACTTCCATCACCTTGTCAAAATCAGACAAGGACACAAAAAGAAAAGAAATCCACCTACCAATATCCTTGATGAATACAGATGTAAAAAGCCTTGACAAGATACTTGAAAATGTATCCAAGAGCACATTAAAAGGATTATAGACCATGAAGAAGTTGGTTTAATCCCAGGGATACAAGGTTTGCTCAACATAGGGCAAAACAATAAATGTAATACATCATATTAACAGACAGAAAGATAAAAACCCTGTGATGATATCAACTTATGCAGAAAAAGAATCTGATAAAACACAACATTATTTCATAGTTAAGACTCTCAAAAAATAATAAATAGGTATAGAGGTATATTTCTCAAAATCATCAACAAGCCAACATTACATACTTAAGAGGAAAATGATCAAAGAAAAAATTTTAAGTTATGAAAATAAGTGATGAACTAAGAAAATAATATAAATGTGCTTAAATCTAAGAAACTGATTATGTAAGGCAATGAACTAATGTAGATTTAATGGATTACATAAAGCAAGATAGTAGCATATAATTAAAACAAACAGCATAAATCATTGAGTTGCAGAGTTCCAGAGCATACTAAAGTAACTGTAATGATTAAAACAATTATTAAAATATGTGTTTTTAAAAATATTATTTAAGTAGAAATATTAAGTGCAGATTAAAAAATAAATAAAAATTGTAATTAACTGTAGTAAAGGTAAATAATTAAATGAGAAAATAGTTTCCACAATTAATAAGCTTAGAAAAGCAGTATAAATAACAGAAATTTGATGTTTAAATATATCCAAATTAAGCAAGTGGCATGATTGTTAAGGTGCTGGACTCCCACATGGCTGACCACAGTTAAATCCTGGACCAAGAGGCTTGATTTCTCTTCTTTTCTCTCTCCCTCTGTCCCTCTCTGGGGAGTGCACATGCTCTACAGCAAAATTTGAAATAATGATAATAATTAATAAAATGAATATTTTTTTTACAAAAATGCCCAAACATATTAATAATTACAGTGAACATTAAAATATAAATGTCTCTGGTAAAAGAAACATTTTAAAAAATAATTATTTTATTTAACTTAGTGTAGTATCATTATTATTATTATTATTATTATTATTTTAATTTGTTCAGAGAGAGAGACTGAGAAAGCGAGAAAACACCTAGTTCAGGACTTGATCAGCTATGTGGGAGTCCAGCATCTTTAACCATTATACCACCTATTGACTCCAAGAAACACATTTTCAAACTAACAGCAAAACATATAAAAAATTCATTGTAAGCCACTTATAAGATAATTCTCTAAAGATAGACACATATGCAATAATATTATAGCTATTAATTTGTATATTTCACTATAAAACCAATATCCAAGGACCAATTTTATCTCTATATTCAAAAGGCAAACAAAAAATTAAATATATATTTACATTGGCATAAAAATGGGTCATATTTTAAAATATTTTTTAAAATATGATGAATTAAAGACCAAAATACATAAGATATTTAAAGGACACAGAAATGGAGGATTGTCTGTTGATGATAATGTGCATAATAATATCTTTAACTGGACTGGTGTGCAGTGTTTTTATGCTAGGAAAATTCATTCAACAGGCTGTGGTGATACACAGTGATTGAATGTATAAAATAAATTTTTTTTATAAAATATAATTAAGTACAACAGAGAAAAGCAGTAAAAGGATCCAAATATATATAACTTTATAATTCCTGGATAGGAACACTCATATTGTGTGTCCCTATATTGATCTCTACATTTAATCAATTTCAGTTAAATTGACTTTTTTAAAAGAACTTTGCGTTTTGGTTGTATGTGTGCACTTGCCAGAGTGAGACAGAGAGAGATAGAGAAAAAGAGAAAATGTAAAATCACCTCCCCAGGAAAGATGGCCACTCTGTAATCCCATCTCCATTTTCCTCTTTACATTTTGGGCACATATGCAGTTGTGCCCAGTATGTTTTTCAAGTTGCCATATTTGGGACTTGAACTGCAAAGTTGGCTCTATAGGATCCAGCACCTTAAATACTGCACTACTTGCTGGCCCCAAAATGCCATTTTTAAACAGAACCAAAATTCTGAAATATGTATAGGCAGACTGCCAAGATCATCCAAGGTACTACTATAAAAACAAATAAATAAGTTAAAAATTAGAAACAATTTGGAGAGTCTAGGCTGGGTAATTTTAATGTGGGTTCTGTAAGGCAGGGCATTATCAGGCTTGAGCAGAGTTCTAATATTGGATTTGGGCTGGTGGGCACAGCAAGGTGAGAGTTTGAAGTGAGTCATGATGATTAAGCTGGTAGTCTTTATAATTTAGCTTTCTAGTTCCTTCCCACTCTTATCTTCCACAAGCAGGTATTTCCTACAGCAAACAGCTAAGTTATTTTCATCTGGCTCTGGTATTGCTTAGCACAAAAACATGTCAAATGTTTCAACTCAGTGTTTTTAACATAGAGGGAAGTATGTTTGTCTGAATGTGATTGAACACAAAAAGAGGAAGATTATTTTGCTTTAAATTCTCATTTGTACATGATATAACTACATATTAAATAAATATTATGCAATTACATATATCATCACGTAAAATAATAATTAAAGTTAATAATTATATTTTCATAATTAACTATTATAATACAACAAAATCTGCTCCAAAGTGGCAGAGAAATTGTTTTAATGCTCTTATTGTTTGTTTGCTAAAATCAATTTTCTTTTGGAAAGTTGTTTCAAAAGAATGGTTGATCTAATGCTAATGAATATTTATTGTACCAACATAAAGATTGATCTTATATTAGCTGACTATGTCTATGCCTAGCATGTCCTTAATACAAATGTCTGTCACTTAACTGACTGCTCCAAATAGACATGTTTTGCCAATCGATTGCTGTGTTTGTGTTTTCATCACCAAAGTTTACTGTCTGATGGGGCAGATTTTCAAATGAGAGTGTTAATCTCCTGCCATTTTGTTAAAAAAATGTCTTCTAAAACTCAGCAGTAACATCACCAAATAACAGCTAATTTCTAGACAAAGAACAAAATTAAAATTATGTTCATTGTTCAAAAGTATTTCTTTGTATTTATTTCTATTAAATAATAGCAAACTATGTACCAGAAAATGCAAAAGTTTTAATAGTACACATTAATTATTTAATTAATGATAAAATTTAATTAATGATAAAACAATAGCTCTAACTGTCAAATTACCTCTATATTGCCATTCTTTTCATCATTTTTTAAGTCAGCAACCAGTAAAATATCTGTAATAGATGGTAAAGGGCAAATATACAGAAAATAAATTTTTGTATTTCAAATAAATGCATTATTATGAAATGTACATTGTAGAAAGCTCAGAAGTACCACACTGATGATTTTTTCCTCTTAAAGATTTTTACAACTGTTTTCTCAGAATACATGGGACCAATTGAGGCAAGAAGCTGTCATCCTAGATAGTGAGTTGAAATAACGGACTACAGTAAGAAGGGATTTTTTGTTTGTTTGTTTCCTCACTTCTGTAGAGTCTGTCTTAGCAGACATTCATTGAGAACAGGATCTATGTAGCTAGCTAGAACAAAAGAAAATTTCCATTTTAGGTATGAGTCATAGAGAAAAAAGATGACTTTTTAATCTCTAGTAATTTAAATAATTTACTTTTTGCTTAATAGACGAGATTAGAAAAAATGTCTAAATAGATGTCAAGTATTCCATTTTGACAATGCAAAATTTGAGACATTTTGGTGGATATATCAAGTAGAAAGTTAAATATAAGTCAGATTCAAAGACAGATCCGCATATGAGAAGAAACAAAAATTGAGAGAATATAATACTTATTTGAGACAATGTGTGTATGTGTGTGTGCATGTGTGCTTGTATGTGTGTTTATACTTTGTTATGTCAAAATTTTAGCTAATCAATATGTTCTTTTAGTATAGTATATTCCATCAATATTTTGAAACAATATTACATAGACACACCTGTACTAAAAAATCATCAGTTGTTTTTCTGAAATTCAAACTTCTCTGGGCACCCTGTATTTTAACTGTCAACCTTATTCCTATATTAATGATAAAACAATAACTCTAAATACAAAAGATAAATTAACGCATGTTCAGATGGCACTCTAATGGTTGATTTGAGATCAGAAGGAAACACCAAAGGAAGATGAAAGTGAGTAGGTAATTGGTTAAGAGGAACTGCTCTTTACAGAAGAGAGAGCAGGCAATCTGGAGTAACTTCCTTAATAGGTGAGAGGGGTGAATGATTTAGTATTTTAATAAAGGAAATGGCTTTTATTAGAACATGGACAGTTTATACACAGCCACAAGTCAAAGGCAGAATATATGATACAGGTACAGGTAGTTAAGACTGTGGATGTGTGTGTGTGTGTGTGTGTGTGCAAATGGTAGGGTGAAGCTAGATTGTATAAATTCTCTTCAGATTACTTTCATTTTATAATACAAACATACAGAAAGACCATCATCTAGGATGGAATAAAATGTGTTGGAGATTTGAATTTTAAAGAAACTATAGAAGCAAGCATAATAGGCTTGAATTCTTATTTTCAAAGCAAAATTATCCTTTTAATGTATCTATATTTTCTATTAGATATCATTTTGGTGACATATGATGTGTTAAATATATCATGTATAGTATATAAAAAGTTTCTGTTAAAAGAAAAATAAACCAGCCAATTTCATAGTGTTAATAGAGCAAATCTTAATATGATTTAAATTGGACAGTTATCCCTGGACTTCCGGACTACTCCGGCCAGCCTCATGGTCAGCTTGGCATTAAAGTTGGCAGAACAGGAAAGTAAAATGTGCAGTGAAAGGGCAAAATGTCATACCAAGAAAAAAAAAAAGTGAGGGAGTGAGATAGAGAAACCATTTGAGTACATTCTGAAGTTTGTCTGCAGTCTGGTTTAAAAGGCAGGATGCCTGTGATTGACTGAAGCCTAGCTGCTGTGATTGGTTGTAACGTAGCAACCAGCTCAGAAAAATAGCCTAACATGTATGATTTCTGCTTTTCCATAGGAATCCAAGTATGGAAGAGCAATGCTGTTTTAGGTCAAAATAGTTTAATTTAACATTTCAAATTGAGCTGACTCTTCTGAACAGCAGAGTCACCTAAGGCACATTAGGAAGTACTACTTGAGACACACAGTTGAGTCAAGGAGAAGGAGAGGCCATACCAGAGATGTGCCTGCTAAATCTCTCTCGGCTTCCATATTTATTACCCCAAAAGAGGAAGGATAGTTAATTTTAAAGAAAGTTGCTTCTTAGAGGATTATAAAGACAAGGGTAATTCCTGAAACAGGTGGTTTCAGTATAGATGAGGGGAATATGACTAAAGAAAGCCAGAGGCTGTACTGCACACATTCTTTAAGAGGTCAGGCTTTTCCTCCATTTTCCCTAAGCATGCATTAAAAATAATTGGTAAGGACAGAATTCTAACTGGATTTTTTTTCTTTTTCTGTTTTTAAAATCTCTTTCAAAGGGCCTGGGGTAAGTCACTCCCACAGATATTAACAGGCTGTTTTAGTCCATTTGATAATTTTACCTCCTCTCTGGTCTAGGCCTTGTAAATTCATGCTTAGAAAAAAACACATTAATTATTATTTTTACAAAGTTGGTTATTTCCGTTGACAAAATGGTGACCATGAAGGGACAAGAAAGAAACTAAAGTTTTTCCAAGAGGTTGTTTCAAATCAGGTGTCTGGTATCAGCACAGTGGGTCATTTGACCACCTCCTCCAACTGTGAACTTCTCCTCTGGAGCCTCAGTAAGTTCTCTGGCCCAGGATCACTCAAACTTGGTAGACAGTCCAGTTTATGTCTAAGTTGTTATTTTTCTTATTCATCTGTCTTTTGTTGGTCTGTTTTGGGCCTGTGATTTGTCTGTTTTAATTAACACAGATTTGCTCCCCTCTGAGCAAGGGATAGCGGTTTGCTCCCTCCAAGTGAGGGGCTAGTAGTTTGTTCCCCTCATGTGGGTAAGTTAGGAAACCTAACGTCTGAGATTACATTTCACCATTTTGTCAATGAAAATAATCAACTCTGCAAAAAATAATAATTAATGTGGTTTATTTCTAAGCATGAATTTGCAAGACCTAGGCCAGAGAGGAGGCAAATATGCCTCTCTCTCTGGGTGATTATATAGAGGGGTTCCTTTTATTTGATTTTGAGAGTGAGAGAATTTAATGAAGAGCTTTCCATTGGCCTGGCCCATAAAATCAGGATATGTAGAAGTGAGATTGTAGGTTTGGGGAAGGAATTAGTAACAGAGATAAGGGGGCTTGTGTACAGTTACAAGATACTATCCCAAGGACAGGATGTTGGAAGAATCCTTTTATCAATGAGTCAAAATGATGGTATTAATGATTGTGGGTGTGACTCACCCATTACAGGGATACTATGCCTGGGACAGGATGTAGGAAGATTTCTGTTATCAAATGGGCTAAAATGGCCTATTAATATCTGTGGGCATGACTCACCCCAGGCCCTCTGAAAGGGATTTTAGAAACAGAAAAAAACCAGTCAGATTTCTGTCCTCATTGGCCTCCTGTCTTTTCAAGCAGGAAGGCAAGAGGTTAGGCATGTTCATCATTTTCCCTAAGCATGCATTCATTCAGAGTTCATAAGCCCAAGGTGTTCTAGAAGCATGGTGTTTCTACTATTTCTTAACATTTAGTGAGTATAATAATTTTATTTTCTGAAAAATGTATAACGTTGGGACCAGCAGTTAGCGTAATGGCTATGTCGCTGGACTCCCACGTAGTTGACCGCGGTTCACTTCCCGGACCCAATGGCTTAAAACTCACGCCGGGTGCATGTGCATGCGTGCCCAAGATCCCAAGAGGAGAATGGAGGAGAAGGAATTGTGGCGTGGCCATCCCCCCTAGGGGGTGATTTCTCGCTTTCTGTCTCTCTGTCTCTGTCTGTCTGTCTGGCAAGCACACACGCCCTATAGCAAAAGAGAAAAATATATATAATGTTTGTTTTTGAAAATTAATAATAAAAACTTTGATACTAGTTTCTTGAAGTCTTTTCTCACCCATCCAGGAAAACATTAATTTTCTCTGTTTTGATGTGCTATTAACCCTATGTGTGTGAAGTAATATATATTTGCAAAAGGTAGATTTAAGAGTGGCACTGATCAAGGATAAAGTGATGAACATCAACAGGGAAAATCTATGCTAGCTTATTTAGCAAACTAGGACATGTGAGTGCGTGTAAAAAGACACTGGTAATAATTATGCTGAGGCAACAGGTGTCAACTGAGACATTTCCAGATGAAATGGAATGGGTATTTATAAACAAGATTTAATATATCTGAAAATAGAGATTATCTCTGTTCCTTGTCCGTGAAACCTATGGAGAGAAAAATAACAGTGTTTTGACATGGTAAGATTTGTTATTCTAGTACTTACCATGAACAGGATTTTTTTTCTCAAGATTTTTACAAATTCTTACAATGACAAACACCCATAGTAAAAAATGTGGCTTCCTTTATATAGTGACAAAAAAGGAGGATATGTATCTAAATCAGCAAACTCTTTCCAGCCTCCAATAAAATAGATGTCCCAGGATAGCATTCTCTTACAATGGCACAGAATAAAGTATGGCAAATCGTTTTTCCAGAGTCATATTATTTTTTTGTTTTCTTCATGTTATCTCAATGTAAAAATGACTTACTAAACTTTCAAAGTGGCACCATACTCTATCCTTTTTTGTTATTGTAGAGGTTTGTATTCTGCTATCTTCACTATTCAGCCCCACTGTTAAGAGCGCTCTATTTATTTCCCAGTGTAATCATATTCTTCAAACTCTGAACTGACCTTTGGAGAATACCTAGGATAAACATTTAACAACAATAAATAAATACGGGTATAGTTTATTTTTTCCCCTTCTACTATGGGTGAATATCTTAGTAATATCTCACCAGTTTTGGTACTCAATATAGTTATCGTATTAGTAATATCGCATACTGTAAAAAGCAACTTTTAAAAATTAGCTATAGGACACGTGCTCACTGGGGGTGAGAGGGGAGAAAGAGAAAAAGAAAACCCACTCAAGGGTGATGGTTATGACACAATACCTTCTCCTCCAACCTCCTCTCGACATTTTGGGTATGCACACACATGTACCCAGCACAATAATCAAGCTGCTGGGTCAGAGACTTGAACCACTCAGTCAACAATGAAGGATCCAGCTGCCTTAACCACCAAAGCACTGACTGGCCCAGACATAGTTCTGACTAAGGGTACATAACAGCTTAACTCCCACTCTTCATGCTGCTACTACCATATGTGTGGAGCGCCCCCGCCCATTGCCCTCAGCGCCTATTTCAAAATGGCGCTCAACGGAAGTCCGCTGAGCGCTCAAAGCAGTAAACAACTTTAAGGAAGTAGGGCAGTGGGGAGCGTGGAGAGCACGGGAACACAGCATGCAAC
>NW_006159765.1:545081-555573 GCF_000334495.1 Tupaia belangeri chinensis
GCACTGACTGGCCCAGACATAGTTCTGACTAAGGGTACATAACAGCTTAACTCCCACTCTTCATGCTGCTACTACCATATGTGTGGAGCGCCCCCGCCCATTGCCCTCAGCGCCTATTTCAAAATGGCGCTCAACGGAAGTCCGCTGAGCGCTCAAAGCAGTAAACAACTTTAAGGAAGTAGGGCAGTGGGGAGCGTGGAGAGCACGGGAACACAGCATGCAACACCTCGTTCGAGGACTGGCTTCGGTGCTCGTGACCAATGTGCCAATTGGTCAGGGGCCCTTTATAAGGCCCTGGGGCGGGGAAGAGAGGAGAAAGAAGATTGTACATAACCTGGGATAAATGAAGTGCTGTAGAGAAGACTGTCTCCGGGTTGTTTGCAAAGCGACACATATGTATGATTTCATTGAAATCTATCATTGCTACTAAGTTTACATAGTCATTAATGCTTAATTTCCATTTATCTCTTATACCTCATAGTTAGTCAGTTAACAGGACTAACAAACATACTTAGAAACTCTTTGATCTGATTCACTTCATGGCAGATCTGGATCATTGTCATCCCTACTTTGTATTAGAGACCATTGAATATTCTCCTCACCTCCTCTCCACCTTAATCAGTTTCTATGTCCAACTCTTTGGCTTTATTCCAGGGTACAAGCTTGAGTATCCATAAACGTTTACCCTCTTTGTATTGATGGCGTATATACCAGTAATAACTATTTTTTGAAAGAAATCAACCCATATTTTTTGTTGTGATGTTAAAAGAAAATAAATCTATTTTTGTCAAAGTGTCTTGGTGTTTCTCTGTCTCTCTAAAAATCAGTCTAGAAAATATTTCATAAATAATTAAGTTAATCCTAAAAACTGTAGCTCAAAAATACATGGATAAAAAGCATATTCTGATTAAAACATTGACATAAAATCAGAAGGTATGTCCAAGAAGAAAAGGTATAGAAAATATAGAGTACTAAAAATACCCTCCAGGAAACTAACAGAGGGACATGCTGGCTAAAGAAAATGAGTGTGCTAGTGATGATCTGTATGCTTTTTGTACTGAGTTTTTGTGAGTTGCCCATTTTCTCTAGACTCCACAAGTCTTTCTCCATTGCTGTTCCTGTTCATTTTTATCTGTTGAGATCTTGTTCCTTTTACTACTGGGTATTTATCTTTGCAGTTATATTCTCATCCCTTGCTTGAGTTGATCTGAGGAACTATTAATATCTATGCCCTACTATCAAGAAGGCTTATCTACAACACCAAAATCTGAACTGCAGCCATAGTCCCTGTCTTCTAAAACACTCTCATCATGTGTGTTGCCATGATATAACACACAAGACCTACATGAGATGACACAGATTGTGCATTGAACCTCACTTGTTAGCCTGTTCCCCCTGTACTCTGGTCACATCATATTTCCTCATATCCCTTCTTCATCTGCCACTTTCTCATTTATTTGTTATTATCAGATTATGTGATCGTCTCTGGACATTTGTACTTTATTCATGACAAAAACATTTGTGTTGTATCTTCCTTTTCTGTATTCACATAGGTTTTCGTGATTCCCTCCTTGGAATTTATGACTTTTTAAAAATTGTAGTCATCTATGTACTTGCTTGTGTAAGGATCTGCAGAATTTTATGCATGAGAATTCTAGGAGGTCTGTTCTTCTGATTCTAGTAGAAAGTATAGTCAGAACTGACTTCATGCTGTCCTTTCCTTGAGAGTATGCAAGCAAACAGCCCTTGGCCTTAGGATGGGAGGAGTGGTTGATCAGAGGAGAAGACGTGGAACTAACAGCAGCATGCCATGAATGTGCCTGTCTGAAGATAAGAGAAAAGAAGGGCATTAGCACTACTATGAGTATGGAATTTTGAAGATGATGTAAAAATTAATGGAAAAATGTATGTAATTTTTGGTCTGCAATGACCATTGCTTTCTATAAATGCATAGTCCATGTTTTCAATAAACTGATAGCACAAATATAGATTACCCTTCATGTCTGCTAAAGTCCAAGTGGTATGTATAAGTGTATATATATGTATAAATGTGTGTGCGTGTGTGTACAAAAACATATACATGCATATACAATCTCCTAATATATAGCCTCTTGAGATAAGGCCCTAATACTTCTGGCTTTATTTTAATGTATAAGAATTTGGCATTATAACAAAAAGTCTAAGTTTTGGGACCCAAGATAAAAGAGCTCTTCAGATTAGGCCATTTCTGGGTTTTAAGTAAGTACATTCATGCAGTACTCCTCACTTTGTGGGGTGACAATATCATATCTTTACAAAACCAAGTATATTAAATTATGATGTGATAATAAGCAGGCATTGCTAAGTTTCAATGTGGAACAGGAAATAATAATTGTAGTGTCTAAATTGGTTCCAAGTGTTGAGAAGTCCTATCTAAGGAAGTACAGATATTTTGTTAGTAAATGATTGTGGTTATTAAAGAATAAAATAATTTATTTTCTCACTGGGATATTAAAATATGAATCTTCATGAAATTGTTTAGGCCTAACTTATAAAAAAAATTTTTAGACCTACTAATTTTTTAAACAATTATTTTCCAGAAGGTGCATATGCATGCCTGAGAGAGAAAGAGAAAACATTCTCACTCCCAAAAGAACTTAGTTATGTCACAATCTTTTATCCTCCAATTCTTCATCTTGTCAGAATCCTGACCATGTACAAACATTCCAAGTGTGAGTTTTCAAGCCAACTACAGTCAGCCACGTGGGATCCAGCTTCCTCTGTTATAAAACTTACCCAATATATTAAGGGGTTGGCTCACTGACTAACTTCTTAGTACAATGTAATTGCCCTTTATTTTTTATGTCCTAGGAGTACTAGGGAAATCTTACAAAGATATTAGGAAAACATGAAATAAGATGATTTAGAAACTGTTTGGGCATTCTAATGGAGACCCCAGGAATTCAATATTTTATTTATTTATTTGTTTGTGGAGTGCACCTGTCGTTACCAGAGACAAAGAGAAAGGGGGGGGGAGAGAGAGAGAGAATGCACACACCCCTCCACATACACCGTAGTGTATGCTCATTCCATGATCCTTTTTCCCCATTTCTTCATCACATCAGGATTTTGATCACTCAGGCACATGCATCTAGAGTATTTTTCAAGCCATCACGACCAAGATTTATACAAGGGTCAGCCACGTGGGACCCGGGTCCCTTAACCCCTACACTACAGGGCCAGTCTTATTTCATTTTCTTGTACCTTGGCTTTCTTATGTCTATTTCCATATTTCTTATATATCCTATTTTATTTTATTTATACTATTTATTCCTACTTTTGTTTAGCAAGGTACTGGCCTAATTAAGACTCTGGATTTTTTTTTCTTTTATAATAAAAACTATCAGAAAGATTAAAATGTATTCAATTAAAAAATAAGTGCAGCATTTTTGCCCACACGTAGCAATGTAAAGGATTTGTACTTTATGTTTGTCAATTTTTTTGTTTTTACCATACACACACACACACACACACACACACACACACACACCAGGGAGAAAAGCTGTATCAACCAGACTATTCATACGAAGAGGATTAAGTTGCTAATAAATTAAAACTGATTTTTCAGAACACTATTTATTTGAAAACAAGCATGCACATTTTATTGAACTACTTTAATAAGTTTACTCAAGTGTAATCTTATGCTTTGTTCCTATGTTTTATGATCTAGGACCCAATACATGGTATGGAGTACTTTTTCTGAATTGATTTACATTGCCATGAAATTGAAGATAGATAGCAGTTTACAGGAAACAAAACATTACGTTGGGTACTTTTTTATTTGAGTATATTGTTTTCTAATGCCATTACTTTTCATTGATATCTGTGCCATAGACACCCAATGGTTGTATTTTATTAAGAGTGAGTTTATGCTGTAATTGCCTAAATTCTTAGTAAACCATGATTTTGTTTGCAAAAATCAAACATAGTATAAATATATTTATAATTATTGTTATAATTATTATTATTATTTATTTATTTTGCTATAGGGTATGTGTACTTGCCAGAGAAACAGAAAGAGAGAGACAGAAAGTGAAAAATCGCCTCCCAGGGGGATGGTCGCACCACAATAGCTTCTACTCCATTTTGGCCATGCACTCACATGCACGTTTGGTGAGCTAAGGTCACTGGGTCTGACACTCAAACTACAGTCAGCCATGTCCAGCAACACAATCATTATGCCATCCACTTTTCCCAATTTATTTCTAATTATTAAGCCATAAACAAGATTACCACTTCTTCTTGGAAACAAGCCTGAACTAAAAAGGTCTCTTACTGCATTTCTTCTTCATAACAGTAACCTGTTTTCAAGTAATTTACTGATGTTTCTATAATAATGAAAGCATCTCCATTTGTGTTGGCACAGTGAAAATCCCTAAGTAGGTATCTGTATATACGCCACACACATAATTTACTTACTCAATAAGTGATAGAGAGAGATGCATACTGCTGAGACAGTTCTTTTGCCATTATCTATCCCCAGCCTCAGCCAACCAGGGTCATGGGCTAATCATGCATGGTGTAGTCAGTAAGGTCTCCAGATGTGAACTGGCACCTGCCCATATGAACCCACTTCACAGAGCCTTGTATCTCTGCCGCTGTCAAGCCTATTAAACATATCTTCATACTCACCAAAATTAGGATTCATTTATGATGTCTAAAATACTAAATGTAAATTATTCATATGTGAATATAGTATTTCTATAAAGTATATGTTTTCTTGATGACAATTTTCACTTAAGTATATTTAAAATGAAGGGCTTAAAAGGAAATATGTAAAACATTTAATCCATGCTGTAAACAGAAAATCAATTCTGTTTAATGGGCCCATTTGTTAAAAGTTATATTTTAAAATTAATTCCATGTGTGTGGCTAAATTTGACTGTCCAAAAGACAATCAGTTGTAAGATATGTTCCCATTAATTTTTGCTTGAGAGATTTTAAAGCAGTTTACTACATAATTTAAGATGAATTAAAAATAAATTACAGTTTAGGAAAAAAACATGATTAAGCATATTTGGAAAATGCATTGAAGAGGGCATACTTCTGAAGGAGAAGTGATTTCTCATCACTGTGCACCAGGAGAAAAACTAAGTCATATTGTTGGGCAAGTGTAACAGAGGACTCTTAATGCAAACAGGGGAAAGAAGGTGAAGATTTCTGAGGCATTTTTTCTGCCGAAGCTTTAAGTTTTTCAAAATATTCTCATAATAAGTAGAGATTGTTTTTCTTTGGTCATCCAGACTGAGAACAAAATGCCTTGAGGACTTCAGAAAAGAACTGTGACTGTGATCTTTGGTCTTGACAAGTTCACTTTTGCTTTGATTCACCTCTTCCACTTCTTGCAGGCACTGCTTTGGTTGTGCTTTGTCTTCAGGATTTTACTGATAAGGTCATGTGCCACCTCTTGTTACAAAACCTTTGAAGAAACACTTTTGTGTCTTGATCCCATTTATTCAAAATTTTCTTTGAAAGCTCTGCTCTTGTTTGCAGCTGCTCTGGGCACAATAGTCTTTCCATCCATTGAACAGAGAGTTCACTCAACTTCATAATTTTTCAGTCAGTTTTTTATAAACTGAAACAACTGAGATAATATGGTGTTGACTATTGTTTTCTGCTGTGGATTGTCATTATTCTTTAATTAGGGCACAAACAAGATTAATATTTTCCTAGCAACTTAGTGCGGATTGTCTGTCAATGAAGGCATCACCTTAAACATCATCTCATTACTTCTGAAAATGAGTAATCCTTCCATTCAACTGTGAGGAACTTATGTATGTCAAGTTGGCAGAGACCCTGTATGCCTAACACAAAATCAACCTAATTAAGGTTGATGACAACAAGAAACTGGGGGAATGGGTATTCCTCTGTAAAACTGACAAAGAGGGAAACCTCTTAAAGTTGTTGGCTGCAGCTGTATAGTAGTTAGGGTGTATGACAAAGAATCTCAGGTCAAGGATATCATCAGAGTGCTTCAAATGCAAGAAAAGAAAAAAATTAAAAATTGGGCTCATGAAGAATAAAACAATGAGTGATCCATTTGTGAACTGCTGATTTCTTTGGAGGGAGAGAGTTTTCATAAACTTCTCAGAAAGTATCAATAATTTCATCATTTCTCCATCAAGTGTCACCATAAATTTGATGTTTGTTCTTGCTTCAATTTTAGCAGAATTCATATTGTGCTGTTAGGATAAAACCCTGCTAGGGTCAATTGTTTATCCTTCTAATTGTCTCAAACTATTTAGTTCCTGTTCAGACATGTTAATACAAGTTAGTATGAGTTTCTTTTGGTGCACAAAAACTTCGAAACACACACACTTCTTTCATAATACATTTTTTCCATGAACTTTTTGTAAACCCTGCATATTTCTCATTTTTTTAGTTTTAGTCCTTCGGAGTCACCTTATTTAGGTATGTCTCTTTTATTCAATACTTGAAGGGTTTTGCTTTGTGAGCCAACTTGAGTTGGTGTGTCCATCCCAATCATATTTGTTGATTAACAGATATGCTTAATTTTAATTCTGTGATTTTTAATGATAGATTTGGCCCCTATGTTATTTATATTATATTTTCCCATGCAAATAGTTTGTCTAGTGTTATTAAAATTTTCTTAAAAATTTTTTGAGAGCTGTGTTTCTACTAATAATATTTACAGTGCTTATTTTTCCCTGCTTAAAATATTACCATTAGATTTTATAATTATAAAATAATACATTTGGATTCACTTATACCTATATAAAAATCCATGCGCATATTCTACTTTTTACCACCATTTCTCTTCTTTTCCTACATATGCAATTGTATTATATATTCCTTGACAAAATGTATATCAGTTATATATCGGTTACCACTTTTGTCTCAAACTTTTAATTTTTGATCTATAATTAAGTATATGAATAAAAAATGTAATTTTAAAAATATACATATATATTTATATTAATATAAACACACATAAATAGGTAATTATGCAAATGAAATACATTATATGTAAACAAGTATATTTGAGCTATAGCTAAATATACACTAGTTTTGCTAAAATTTCCAGATTTATCTCTTGGTTGGATGGAGCTCCTCTTTTAGATCTCTCAGGAGAATTCTAAGTACTGGTTCTTCGTACATTTGCCTGTCAAATGGCTTCCTGTAGACTTAATTCTTGATAGGAAGTATGGCTAGATATAAAGCTTTGGCTCAGCCTGTTTTTTGTTTTGGTCTGTGTGTGTGTGTGTGTGTGTGTGTGTGTGTGTGTGTGTGTGTGTTTTGTGTGTGTGTGTTTTAAGTTCCTTTTTGAATTATGTTGCCTGTTTTGTCAAAAAGCAAGAAGTGGACTCTAATTTTACTTGGTTTTGTCTTTATGGAAATATGGTCTTTTTACCTCAAAACTCTAAACATTGTTTCTTTTTTCTTTATTGTCTAAAATATTTATAGGCCCTAGTTTGCTGTTGTTTCCAAGACAATATACAGAGCTGTGCAAGTACTATCAATGGACAGATTCAAGCATACTCTTATTGCTGATATGTGCCCTTAGATTGTAGTCTATATACTATGCTGCTCCATTGTTTGAGTTTGTTCCCTTTTACCCCACATACTCTAAAGATATACACATCGCACATAATGTGTGTCCATGTGTTTGTGTATATTAGAGTGTGTGTGTGTGTGTGTGTGTGTGTGTTTGTGTTTGGAGAGAAAAGGATGGACGAGAGGGAGAGAGAGAGGAAAAATAGAAAGAACAAAGAAAAGAAAAAATAGAAAAGTAAAAGTAAAACCAATCCATTTTATCATGTTTAAAAATCATTGCATAGGATGTCTAATGCATGTTGCTTATTTGGGAGCTTTGTATTTGCTTTGTAGATGCTTATGGGAAGGCTTTTGATTAGATTATTTTTTTCTCAGTCATATAATTCCAATTGAGCATAGCAATCTATCTTTCCTTACCTGTATTTTCTTCCAGTCATGAAAAGTCAAATTCTCATTATCTACAATATCTTTCCTGATTTATTCAATTCTAGTAGAGACAATAATCCCTGTAGTAGAACATCAGACACTAAGTCACAAAACTAGAGTAGTATTTCCAAGAGATAGAAAGAAAAATATTAAGCAAAAGTTTGATGAACAAAGCAGAGAAAGGTGAAAATTATGTTCAGAAAACTAGAATGGGGCCTATGCTCAACTGCAAATAATGAACTGAGTTAAAAAAATAATAAAAACATTATGTTTTGCTTTGCTTACCCAGAATGCAAGCAGTCATAAATAAAACATGAATAATTAGAATCAAGTATTATATTTGCATTCAAATATCATCTAGGTTGATTTCAATTCATCTCCACTCTAGAAAGAGAAGACTCAAAGTGTATTTTGGCTCTGTTCCTAGGATTCATAATTTATATTCACTTCTTTCATGAATTTCTTTGACAGAGTTTCCTAGTATACTTTCCATAGAATGTAGAAAGATTTTTTAATCATGTTCTTATAAAAGAACTAAAGTGATTAAGAAAACATTTAACTTCTGTTCAGCTATATGTTTCCAGAATTTGACCATCATTTTACTTTATGTTATTTCTATTTAATGCTGCAGATCAGTTCTATGCAACACCCCTGAGGAAATATTATTCTAAGCCATAGAAGCTTAAGATTTCTTGTAACCCTTTTTCAAGGGAAGATAAGAAATATACAAAGGCTTGTTGAGAACAGTATTATTAGTATCAACTTTGAATAGAGACATATTTTCTTAAGTGGGTTTAGATATATGTAATATGCACTCCCCAGTCAATATTTTTCCTTTGTAGTGAAGAAGCTTAGAGCCAGAATCTGGAAAATCGCATGTGTCTCACATTTAATGTTATTTTTGGAAGAACATTTATTTATATAAAATGGGTATATTATTTCCAATATGAAATTTGTCGAGAATATTAGAAGCTCTGAATCTGTCCAATAAATCAAAGTTTACAAAACAACTGCATTGAAAGCATTATTATAAAAGATAGAGAAGATGTGAAAGTTATCTGATTACATTTCTTCTACTAGAATTTTAAAGTTAAAACAAAAGGTAACACTTGAAATCTGAAAACTTTACTTTGAGATAAAATAAAAGTCACAATTTTAAAAAGAATATCAAGGGCATTATCAAAAAATGAAAATTAAAATTGTATTCATCTACTCTTCTTTCCCACAACTCTGGAGATTTCAGAATTTTAACATTTACTCTAAAATGCTTTCATAAAATTGTATTATGGAATTTTATATAAATATAAGAACATATATAGAAAAGCACTCTGAAGTTGCTCTATAACGTGTACAAATTAGAAATAACTTTCTGGGACTTTTTAGTGTACTTACCAAATGAATTACAATGTCCTTACATGCAAATTTAAGTAATACATTTGAATGAGGTATGAGAGTAAATTGTATATTTGCTAGATTTATTTTGAAGAAAAGAATAGTTGGACCAGTCGCTACTATTGTGGGTAAGACAGTGGGATATCATATGGTTAGACTTCGCAGTTAGAATACTGGATCTGGCAGCTTGAAAAACACACCAAGCACTTGTGTGTACATGCTTATAATCTCAAAAAGAGAGCAAAATGGAGAAGTTATTGTGGCATGACTTTTTCCCAATGGAGATGCTTTCTCACTTTTTTCTCTCTCTGTCTTTATGGTGAGCACATGCAACCTCTGCCAAAATTTAAAAAAAATAATAAAACAAGAATTGTCATATTGGGTGGCCCCATAACCCAGTGGTTAAGAGAACCAGATCCCACATGGCCTACTGTGGCTTGAATTCCGGCCTATAGATTTCAAGCACATTCCGGGAGCATGTACTTGTGTGCCTATAATTTGAAAAAGATCAAAAAAGGGAGGAAAAGAGATCGCAGTGTGACCATGTCTTACTGGGCTTCTCTCAGAATCTATGATTTTAAGGTATTCTGAAGACATAATTAATTGAAGGCTGCAAATAAAAAATAAAACATGTTTTTTTCTCTCTTGGTGAGTGCCATACCCATTGGCAATAAAAAAAAAAGGACAGTAATATCTATAAATAACTAAATATATAAAAGGGAGACATAATGATCCAGAAAAAAATGGAAAATTTGCAAGAAAAAATAACAAAGGGAGATGTATATGATTGCATCATACACCTTGAATAATTTAAAAACTCACATTTAAATTCCTGCTTAAGAACTCCTATTTAGTAATTCCTATAGTATAAGTTCAAAATCTGATGTCAATATCAATAAGAATTAGTGAAGATGTATTATTTGCTCTGGTTTGCTTTTCATATAAATGAACTCATTAAATGAATGAAAAGGAAATAGCTAATATAAACATATAACAACTGCCATATTATTTTTAGAGTTCAAATCTTCCTCCATTTCAGTAAAAAAAGTTAATGTCGTGTTGTGTGAGTGTGTGTGTGTGTGTGTGTGTATGTGGGTGAATGTGTACTTACATATATTTT
>NW_006159765.1:555604-582902 GCF_000334495.1 Tupaia belangeri chinensis
TGAACCCTCAGTCTCCAGTCCCAGCCACAGGCACTTGTTAAATTCAGCAAGGCTTTACATTATAATTTCCATAGCTTAAAAAAGGATGATGAATGTTACCTCAAAGTGTTGCAGAATATTCTACTGACATATATTTTGTGTTGAAACTAACTCACAGCTTTTCAGAAGCCAAATGTATGTATCTATTTCTAACTCTATTTCAGTGACATCATACTGGTAATTTCAAAGCAGTCAATGGGAGTTTTCAACCCATGGAAATCAACAAACAAGATATATCACCACTACCACGCCCAGGAAGCAATTCCAATAGGGCATTCCTGAATGGCACATTATATGAACATAAACAATGATAGTTATGTAAAAGTGTTAGAATCTGTTGAAATCATAGGTATGTCTGGAATCACTAATACATTAGGGGTTTATATAATTGTCTAAGAGACTTTGAGCACAGGTAGACTAAGAGTTGAAGATTAGTAATACATAGTATGATAATAATAAAAACAAAAATTTCAAATCCTAAACTTCTTTTTAAATTTTATTATGACAATAATTTGAATTTTGCAATAGTTATAATTAAAATTAGTTAATACTATAATTTTAGGGTTTGCAATAGCAACGCTATAGAACACATGCACTCAGCAGAGAGTGAGAAAGCAAGCCATCAGATCATGTGGAAGTCCAGCACCTCAACCACCACACCTTCTGCTGGCCCCCTAACTCCTAAATTTCTAAATTAATCTTCACTAGCTCTCAACATAATGACATATTTAGTTAGAGGTAGACAATTCTTCTAGAACTTTATTTCATTGTTGTTGTCGTCAGAAATGATATGCTTTATTTTTTTAGGGGTTTAGAAAATTGTGATTTCATTTTGACATGTGTATTTTGTTAGAAGTATGCAACTCCTCTAAGAATCTATGATTTTAAGCTACTCTGAAAAGAAAATTCTCTAAATTCTTAAAACATAAAATAAAGTGTGTTTTAATGTCATACTGTAGTGATTTGCTCTGGGCAAAAGTCCAAATGAATCAATTTTTGTGGCTTCCATTGTCAGAGCAATATCTGAGACTACCATTAAGTCCAATTCTATAATGGTGGTAACAATTTTTTTCTCTGCTTTGTGTCATGCTGTGAATTTCAATAGAAATACTGGTTCCAAATTTTCTTAATGGATTTTTTGCCTACAATATGTGTATTTAGTTGTGAGTTGGTAACTCCATGTGCCAGCTTTCAACTAAGGATAAAATACTGTAGAGTATTGTTATTATTTCGATGAAAAATTATTCTTGGAGATAGAATTGGGAATGCATTTGGAAATACACAAAAGAAAAAATTAATCAAAAACGATATATAGAACTGTGCAAAGTAAATTTATTCTTATGAAAAGAAAATATATACCTTTTTCAGGTGATATTTCTTGTTGTTGTTGAAGAAAAGTAAGTTTCTTGTATCCATGGGTGATTAAATCATAAAGGCATTTATTTCACCGTGTTGTACATAATGTAAGAATTTGTTTTAAGCTTTAAATTAAAAGTTTGCAATAGCAATGCTAATTTATTTATCTGCATATATGTAATCTTGGATCTATAAAAAATGTTGTTACTTAAAATAGGTTGGTGCAGTACAAGGGAACATTTTTCAATAATAACAAAACAAAAGCAACTGAAAAATACTTTGGAAAGGCTGGCAGGTGGCATGGTGGTTAAAAACAGTGGACTCCCACATGGCTGACTATGGTTCGAGAACCAGACCTGGCAGCTTGTTTTCTCATTTTCCCTTTCTATCTTTCTCACTCTATCCCTCTCTGGTTAAATTTAAAAATAAGTAAATAAATGAATAAATAAAGTTATATAAAAATAATTCTTTTTAAGAATGCTTTGGGAGGGAACCAGCAGTTAGCGTAATGGCTATGTCGCTGGACTCCCATGTAGTCAACTACAGTTCACGTCCCAGACCTGGTGGCTTAAAACTCACGCTGGGCGCATGTGCGTGCGTACCCAAGATTCCGAGAGGAGAATGGAGGAGAAGGGATTGCGGTGTGACCATCCTTCCTGGGGGGTGATTTCTCGCTTTCTGTCTCTCTGTCTCTCTCTGTCTTTCTGGAGAGCACACATGCCTATAGCAAAAACCTCTCAATAAAAAAAAAAAAAAAAAAAAAAAAGCTTTGGAAAGAAAGCTTATTCCATTGATAGCCAATCACTTTTGGCCTTCTGCTCCAAAGTTTAAAATAGGAAAGTTCATTTACAACTATGAATATTAACTGGAATAAATGTCAAACTAGATTCAGGTTTTGAAATAATTTCATTTTCTTTAGATTTCTTAATCCAGTTCACTGTCAAATAAAGTTGAAGTCATGTACATTTAAGTAGTTGGACTGGAAAAAATTCATTGAAACTTTTATTCTGATAAACTTGTATTAGACTATACTTTTGACCACAGATTTGAAAACTGAAAAAAAAAAAACATTTTTTAAATGGCATTTTTATACATTGACTACACAGAAGCACAGGATTAAAATTTCTAAGTGTAGAGGAAGAAAACTAAGTCTATCCTTTCTTCTTGAAGGCATGTTCTAAATCACAGCACAGAAAATAGGAACCATATAGAAAAACATAATTATATTGCTTAACTGAAAAGTCAGAGATGACGGAATCAATTGGAATTTGCAGGGTGAATTATTATAAAGGAATTGATGCAACATTCTTCATAAAGATAACTAAAATAATTTCCAGCAATCCTCTGCAATCCCTTCTCCTTAGTCAGTTGACTTTCAGCAAAATGAAAAGTTGATGACCTTATCAATAAAAATGCTAGGAAAAATGTTTCAGCAGATACCAACTTCATGATTAATTAAACAGAGGCAGTCAAATAAAAAGATTTAACTAAACTAAGAGTAATTATTAGATTAAAACATAAATAGGACAAATTTTAGAAACAAAAATTAAGAGTTGCTATTTTAATATATTAGATAGTTATATATTGGTTATAATCTAAAAAATTAAATTACAGAGGTACCAACAGATTGTGTAATGGTTACATTGCTGGACTCCCATGTAGTAGACTGTGGTTCAAGTCTCGGACCCAGTGGCTTAAACTCATGCTGGGTGTGTGTGCATGCATGCCCAAATTCCTGAGAGGAGAATGGAGGAGAAGGGATTGAGGCGTGGTCATTCCCCTTGGGGGGATGATTTTTTGCTTCCTATCTCTGTCTTTCTGGCAAGCTCAAGGGCCTGATAGCAAAAATCTCCAAAAAAAAAAAAAAAAGCGGAATAGATTCATATTTATTTTATTGTATGAAGGTATAATCATCATAATTCAAAAAACTTATAAACACATTGCCAGAAAAAGATGTATGATGAGTTTAGAAGCAAAAATATTTTAAAATATTTTAGCAATATTTTAAAAGATAATAAATCATGAATCAAGTGGGATTTTTTTTCCCCACTAAATATAGTTGATTTAACCTTCAAGAATCAAAGAAAGTCATCATACAAACAGAACAAAGGTGGAAAATTATGGGATCATCTTAGATACAGGAAAAAAACATTCATAGGATTCAGCACAAATTAATAAATATCCTCCACAGACTAGGGATAGTTGGAAGAAACTTCACCTTTTTTTCACTTATCCATTATTTTGCTTTTCAATTTTTTACAAAAACAACGGCAGGAGAAGGAAAGCAAAGTTATGGATAAGGTGACAAACTGCTGTAATTTGTTTTTCAAAGACACACATCTATGATTGAATTTAGTATTTATTACAGACTGTCTATCTGCTTCATTTCTCACAAACTCTGAGTTAGCAGAAAGCTAGTATTTGTCCCATCACCAAAACAACAGTTTTCAGAAATGGACATCAGGCAACATGTGATCATTTAATAAAGCCAGACAATTAAATGAGCCCTAAGATTGCCTTACCTTACTTCCTTGGGACGGTTTATACATCACAGCGCAAACAAGGAGAAGGTAGTACAAGGAGAGAGAACACAGGGGGAGCCTGGACAACTATCAGAACTAAGGAGGTAGGTCCAAGAACCCATAAAGGACAAATTGGCTAGAGTATGCAAATTATTGGAGAGGAGAGATCTTTACAAAGAGAAAGATGTATAGATCGCCCTTTACTCTTTATCTGAGTACTTATTAGTATAAGTGTATAAAGAAAATATTCAAGGCTAAGAAAGGCCAATCCTCAAAGCTCAGTCCCAGCTACAAATAAATGATGTTTCTACCAACCAGAGTGAGAAACCTTATTTAAGGGACATTAGAGTAATAAACAAGATAGTGTCTCAAAAGTGAGGGGAAATCAACCATCGTATCAAGTTTGTTGTGATTCTTCTGAATAAAACTAAAATTAAAATTTAAAAAAATCTTAAAGGGTCAAACTGATTCCAAGTAATTTATCCTTATCCAAATAAAAGTTTCAAGAATACATACAGAAATACAGAAATGTCTAGCAAAACACATGGTGAAATTCAAAATGTTAATAATTAAAAATGTTTTAGGACATAAGAAGACAGGATAGAGGGACCTGCACTTGGCATAATGGCTATGTCTCTGGACTCCCATGTAGTTGACCGTGGTTCGAGTCCCAGACACAGTAGCTTAAAGAAAAATATTCAGTATAATATTCAATTAAAAATCACATGCAAAGAAGTAAGAAAGTATAACCCAGTGGAAGAAAAAAATCAATCTAAAATGATCCAAAAAACCATAAAATTAGTAGTCACATTAATTAAGACCTATTGTGGTGATATTCCACATATTTAGTAAGGCAGAAAAGATATTGAGTGTGTTGAGCATGGGCATGGAAGATATAAAAAACAATTATATTTCAACAGATAAAATGTTCTGTTTATAAAATGAAAAAAATACACAGATATAATTTACATAAGATTATAGGTAGAGAAAAATGTTTTAAAAAGCTAGGAAAATAAAGCATAATATTAATGAGCCCTAAGAAAACTTATAGTCTATTATAGGTATATATATATATATTTGGAGTTCTCAAAGATAGTAGTGTGCAGAAACTGAATTTTTAAAAAATCATTAAAAACTTTTCTAATGGGATGAGAACTATTAATATAAGCTCAAAGATTAAAGAAGCTCAGTGAACTGCATTCATGAGAAATGTGAAGATTATAAACCAAAAACGTATCATAATTGACCTTTAAAAATGGTGTATTTAGACAAAATCTTAAGAGCAGTCAGAGCAAAATTAAACAGAGAAGCAAAGAGAAGAATGACAACATTTATCATAAAAAAGAATGTAGATCAAAAGACAGAAGAGTTATAGTTTAAAGCTTCTGAAAATAAAAAAAAATAAAATAAATAAACTACCTTTTCAACATAAAGTTCTATAACTAGCAAACATGTATTTTCAAACACAGTGGAGAAGCAGAGATTTTCAGAAAAAGAAGTTAAACAATTAAACATAAGGGGACCTACACTGCAGTCCAGTAGAAATAACAGTGTATTCAGATGAATATTTGGAACTGGAGAAGTTCAGTCAAAGACTTAAATATTTAGGGAAGTACAAATGACTTTTTGTCAATGATTATCTTAAAACCATCCAAATGGTAGCCCAAATGCCCAAATATGGAGTTCAAGTCCCAGAACTCTCAGCTTGGAAAAGCACACTGGGTGAAATTCCGAGAAGATTGTGGCATGGCCACACCCAATGGTGGTGGTGGTGGTGGTGATCTCTTTCTCTCTCTCTCATTTCCCCTGAAAGCACATATGCCCTATAGTAAAACTAAAGAAACAAACAAAAACTTCAAAAATAATTAATTGCTAAAGCAATAGTAATAGTATACTGTGTGACTTATAATATGTCTACAATTAAAATATATGACAATAACACAAAGCAGTAAGAAATGTATATATACTATAAGAATACAAAGTTTATATACACCATGTGTGATTTGGTATATTATTAGTTGAAAGTAGAATGTAAGGGCTAGTGGTAACATGGTGGTTAAAGGAGCTGAATCCCATATAGTTGAGTCTTAGATTCAGTGGCTTGATAAACACACCAGACATGTGTGTACGTGTGTGTGTGTGTGTGTGTGTGTGTGTGCATGAATACTCAAAATCCTGAAAAAAGAAATAGAGAAGGGATTATAACATGACTGTCCTTGACAGAGTTTGTTCTCTCTCATTTTTCTTCTCTCTCTGTTTCTTTTTGGTGAGCACATGTGCCCTCTAGAAAAAAAAAAATTAAAAAAGGATGTGGTAAATCAAAGCCATATAAATGTGAACTTTGCAACAATTGCTATTCACTATAAGTAAAAACCACCGAAGAAAACAATTAGAAATACATTGGGAAAAAAGAACAGATGGAATTAATATTAAACAAATACATGATAAATATAAACACAAATACATCAGTGATTACATTACATATACATATATATGTATATATATATAAAACTATATATATACACATACATAGAAAGTCAATGATATATCAACTACGCATGATCTTCTTTAAATATAATTATCTTTTTTTTTTTTTTGGAGAGGTTTTTGCTATAGGGCGCGTGTGCTCTCCAGAAATACAGAGAGAGACAGAGAAGGAAAGTGAGAAATCACTCCCCAGGGGGGATGGCTATGCCACAATCCCTTCTCCTCCATTCTCCTCTTGGGATCTTGGGCACACATGCACACACACCCAGCAAGAGTTGAAGTCACTGGGTCTAGGACTTGAACCGCAATTGACTACATAGGAGTCCAGTGACATAGCCATTACGCCAACGCTGGCCCCTAAACATAATTAACAGGTTAACTACACAAAGAGTAATAGATAATATACCACTCTAATACTAAATGAAAAAGAGATGGAATGCATATACTAGACCAAAAGCTAAAATACATTATCTGGGTTAAAAAAGAAAATTTTATACTAATAAAGGAGTTGATCATATATAATGACATAACAATCCTAAATGTCTGTGTACCAAATTAAAGAGACTGACAATACACGAAAAAAAAACTGATAGAACTGCAAGGATAAACAGACAAATCCATAACTTTAGTCAGAAGTTTCAAAACTCCTCCTTGTTTCCTATCACCAGTATATTAATTTTTTTAAATCATTTTATCAGGGCTAGGAGGTGGAGTAGTGGTTAAGGGACTGGATTCCCACGTGGCCTACTGTGGTTCAAGTCCCAGTGACTTGAAAATCATGCTAGGTGGATGTGCATGCCCAAATCCTTGGAATGCAGGAGAAGGGATTGCAAAGTAGCCACCTTCATTGGAGAATGATTTCTCACCTTTTCTTACTCTGTCTCTGTCTCCAGTGAGCACATGTGTCTTACAAGCAAAAATCTCTCTCTAAAAAAATATAAATAAAATATCATTTTATAAACAAAGGAGAAATTAACATTATCTGTTAGTGGAGTACATATGCCAGTATAATACCTATAAGGCTAAATGATGTTGTTATATATTTATATATATATAATTGTTTTTCTGTCAAATTTGGAAGAAATATATTAAAATATGGGAATGTAATTTTAATTAATCCATTTATATCAAGTTCCATCAAATACATTCAATATTATCAAAATCTTCAGGACTGATCATGTGAGATATCAGTGTTAAGCCACATGAAGCTAATATACCACATTTATTACTGATGAAGGGATAAGGTAAGAGTAGCTCTTCATGAGAAAGTCAATTTGTCTAGTTAACTGAGCTGCACAGATTGTCAGGCTAGGGTGCATGTTTCTTTTCTTTTCTTTTTTTTTTTTTTTAAGAGGGTTTTGCGATATGGCACGTGCGCTCGCCAGACAGAGACAGAGAGACAGAAAGTGAGAAATCACCCCCCAGGGGGAATGACCACTCTGCAATCCCTTCTTCTACATTCTCCTCTAGGGATCTTGGGCAAGCACACACACGCGCCCAGCATGAGTTTTAAGCCACCGGGCCCAGGACACGAACCGCGGTCAACTACATGGGAGTCCAGCAACATAGCCATTACGCTAACTGCTGGTCCCGTAGGGTGCATGTTTCTATACTAATGTACAGATCTATTTTTGGAAGGACAGAGTAAAATCTGACACTTCTGTGGACAGAAAGAATTTCAGAAGAATAAAAACAAAAACTATGTATGTATGCCTGGTCTTCTATTGCCAGTTTTACAAAGCAGATAAACCACAAAACCTTTCCAAAAGTGAATTTTTTGAAGTAGCAATTTTTAACAAATATATTACTTATTTTGTTTATCGTCATCATCATTATTATTATTTTAATGTGTTATAGGGAACATGTGCTCACCAGAGAGGTGGAGAGATGCTGCAAGTGTTGGACTAATGCGCTTCTTCAAAATGAAGAAAAATATTAACAATAAGGAAGAGGTTAGACCTGCTTGAAATGATTTAAAAAGATAGATATGTACATTAAAATAGTACCAAAACTCGAGTAATTTTTAATTATCGAAGTATTCTAAAATACAATAATTAGTGTTAGAAATTCAGCTAAATAATACAGATAAGATTACTGAATATACTACTGAATATAAGTGTTAGAAACTTATATAAAAGATACAGGTGCTAATCATAGATGTTTCATTTTTTCATCAAATATTCTGGAGAAGAAACACATACTGTGTTTCAAGCATATACCTATTTGGTAGTTTTGTAACAGTCATTTTATAAATACAACAAACTGGAAATGAATAGTTTCAGTATAGTAAACAGTAAAGTATCTGTGGCATTCTGACAACAGCTTATGTGGAATACTAATGTGCATAATGTCCCAGGAGGATTCCCTAGATACACAGAGTAATATGACAAATCAAATAACAAAATGTGTTGTCAAATGGTAACATACAAATAAGTAACCTCTCTTAAAACCTGAAGAGAAGGACCATCAGTTGGCATAATGGCTGTGTCACTGGACTCCCAGGTAGTCGATTGCGGTTCGAGTTCTGAACCTAGTGGCTTAAACTCTCTCTGGGCCTGTGTGTGTGTGTGCCCAAGATCCCAAGAGGAGAATGGAGGAGAAGGGTTTGTGGTGTGGCCATCCTCCCTGGGGGGACGGTGATATCTCACTTCCTGTCTCTCTGGCTCTCTCTGTCTTTCTGGTGAGCACACGTGCCCTATGGCAAAAACTTCTCAAAAAAAAAAAAAACCTGAGCTGAATCCTCAGAATATGAAAGAAAAACATGAGAGAAACTTTTGTCAAGACAAAAGCATCTCAGCATGAACATACTATAAAAATAATGAACTAAAGAGAAGACAGGGGTTTGGAAGATTAACATTGAGTCCTCAAGGATTACCTTTTGCAAACTATCAGTTGTAAGGATTTGCCCTTTCATTATTATCCTCCACAATGAAGTACTGGTTGTTCTTTGAAACACAGAACCCTCAAAAATACCCAATGCCTAACGTTTTCCCTGTGTTTTAACAGGGAAATTTTCAGAGATGATATTTAGTGATGTTAAGAGTCAAACTAAGCAGACAAAAAATATGTGTGTCTGTTTTTCAGAATAATCGTAGTAGAAAAAGATACAGATGGAAATGAACCAAGTGTTCAGAACTGATAAAAATAAATAGGAAGCACAATAAAAATCATGGAGAACAAAGAAAGTAAATGAGCTCTTTTAATGTGTGAGGCATAGAAAAATTGCCCGAGAATGACGTTAGGATAAAGTTGACAAGGTTATAGCATGCTGAAGCTGATATACAGGGAACTTAATCATTGACTTCATTATTCAATTGAGAAAAATAAAGAATTTTACAATTAACTTTTCTTTGTGTCATAAGATACAGGCACGCATGCTTATCTTTGCACAGCCCAATTTCTTTGCATAGTATCATTGGCTAATTACATTTTATTAACCATTGTTATTATTTGGAAGAGCAGAAATTATTAATATTCCTGACAATTTAATTAAAATATGGGATTTTAAAATTCATTGCAATAAAAATTATTTTGTTAATATAATTCCTTTCAAAATAACCTCAGTATTAAAAAAAATCTGTTTAGAAAATTAAAATATGCCCAGTTTTCAACTATCTGAATGCATTTAACTCATTCTCCTTAGGATATCAGTTGTAGTTAGCTAATAGAGTATTGCACAGTGTAGGTTGACCTTGAGCAGTATTCAGTCTTCTATTTTGCCTTGCAGGTAACCTTACTTCTAAAATTATATTTTAAAGTCAGGTAAAAGTGAGTTAACATTTATTTGATCGATGGCTCACTATTTAGGCATCATGATATCTTGGAACTGAGCATTAACTTGGATGACACTAGGGTCCACCTGTCATATCACTTGCAATAGCCAACTCCATATTGAAGTTAGGTAATGGGCAGAGGAAGACAAGTTGCTCCATATTATATTTATTTATTCTAGAGGTATAGAGAAATAAAACTGTTATCCATTTTAACAGAAATTTAGTTTTTCACTTTGATCATTATACTTTACTTGATTGTTGTCCCAATCAATCTTATGTTATTCACTAATAAACACTTAACATTTGTTATGGATTTAATTATGGTTCTTTTCTAAATCCATATGTTGAATTACCCAATTTGACTATATTTAGAGATAGGGCCTTTTTTTTTTTAATTTTGCCAGAGGGCATGTGTTCTAGCTGGACAGGGACAGAGACAGGAGGTACAAAGCATGATAAAGCTCCCCCCCATGGAAGAGGATCACTCCACAATCCCTCTTCCTCCATTTTTTCCTTCTTTTGAGATTTTGGGTACACGTACACATATGCCCAACATGTTTTTCTAGCCCGAGTCCAAGACATAAACCATGTAGTCAGCCACATGGGAGCTAGCCACCTTCATCACCATACCAGTGGCTGGCCCCATGCAAGGCCTTTAAGGAGCTGATAAATGGTAAATGAGCCCAGATCATTGGAGCTGTAATCCAGTATGATTTATGTCCTTCTAAGAAAAAGGAAAGATACCAGGGATGGACATGCACAGTGAAAGGCTAAGTGAGGATACAATGAGAAGAGGATAGTCTATCTACAAGCCTATGATAGAGATCTCAGGGGAAACCACACTTGCTGACACCATGATGTTGGGATTTCACCTCCAGAACTTATAGAGTCCCAGACCCAGTTTTGGACTGAACAGCTTGAAAAACACAATCAGTATGTGTGCCTAAATGCCCAAAATCCTGAAAGGAGGGAGCAATGAAAGACAAAGGACTGTTACCGTGTCCCCTAGGGTATGCTTTCTTGCTTTCCCTTTTTCTCTCTGTCCCTTTTAGATAATTTTCTGCACTCCCTGGAAAATGAAAATTAAAGTTAAAATTTAAACAAATAAAGAAGTGATTAGACCCTGAGGACTCCATTCTCATGAGCAGGTTAATACGATTGTTGTGGGAGTGGGGTCCTATCATGGGAGTGGGTTTGATCCTTGCTTTCTTGTCCTGTCTTTCCCTATCACCTTCTGTCATGCGATAATGCAAAAAGATAGCCTGTGCCAATACTAGTTCTTCAGTCTTGAGCTTGTCAACCTAGAGACCTATAAGCCAGTATATTTTCATATTGAATTATCAGCCTCAAGTATTCTGTTATAGTGGAAAAAAAAGACACCAAAACAAAACAATGATACCCCCAAACCACTTTAAAGACCCTCACTCACCATAGATGTCTTCTGTTCTCTTTCTTCAATGACTTCTTTATTAAATTTACTTGCCAAATGTCTCTTGTTCCATTATTATGCAGTGGAAATTTGACTTCTTTTTGATACTTTCCTAGTTTCTTCGTTTCCTGTCTCCCTAAGCAGAGCTAAATACTCAATCTCCTAAGGGTCTGATATATCTTGTCTATATCTTATCTGTAAAGTACATGTTTGGTAATCATCTGCAAACATTTCTCTGGCCATCAATGAATGTATGTTCTTTTAGGGTAAGAAATTTTGTCCTCATTATCTTTTTATTCTTAAAATGCATCAGACTACTTGGAGTGTGATAGACTATAGAACTATATTAAGTATTAGTTAATTATGTCATGTTTCTGTTGCACATTGGCCCAGAGTCACAGATTATGGTAAGCTCATTCTTCTTCCAGTTCTGTAATTACTCATAACAGGTCATTTGTATGTCTTGGGTTCCCAGGGCAGTCATGATTTATACTTATTGTCTTATCATTCTGTCTGGGCAAAGTTTCTCCAGATTCATCTTTTGAGGAAAAAAAGTAGTAGTATTGAAGCCAGCAGGTGGCAATGGTCAAGGCACTGAACTCCCAATGGCTGAATGGTTTGAGCTCTGGACTTGGTGGTTTGAAACTCATGCCAGGCACGTGTGTTTTTGTGCCCAAAATCCCAAAATTCCAAGAGGAGAATGGAGAAGAAGGGATTGTGGCATGGCCATTCTTCCATAGTTGGCGATTTCTCACTCTCCCTCTCTGGGTCTCTTCATTTCTCTCTGGCAAGTGCATGCACTTTATGGTAAAACCTTAAAAAAAAAAGTGGCATTAGTGGTTACTTAAAACAAGTTAGATGGGTTGAATGAGCCTCCAGTTTGAAATAACAGGTTTTTATTTGTGTGATTTTTTATTTAGATAGTAGTATATGAGATATACATACAAGTAGTGAACAGTGTTTCCATTTCAACCAGTTGTTGTATTTGAAAGATGAGCAATAATAATAAATTTCTTTTCCACCTAGACAAAACTAATACCTCCATTTCAAGAACATGCCAATAAATGAAGTTTGCTCTAAGTGAGGCAAGTAGGAAGAGCTGACTTTTTCCAGGGTGTGTGGTAGAAAGTACCGGGTGCTGTCACTTTTGCAGCCACTTAATTTACCAATATAATATAGTCAGCTCTGCCATGACCTTTCACAGCTAGTGCTTGGTTAGTTGAAAAGCAATGTATGGGAGAGACTTCTGGTCAAGCTTGATGCAATGATCCAATGACTTAACAATATCACAGACTCCTTTTTTCTTTTTTTTCATTTTTGGGTAGCAAAATAATTACAGCCTCCAAATTCTTAGTTCAGAAGGGAAAATACATTTAATATAGATCCCCACAATTTTTGAGATTCATTGTGAATAGATATACTCCAGACATTCTGGACATTCCATTTAAAGGACTATTTGGATTGGTTCATGCCTTCCTCTGAAGGGATCAAAGAGCAAATGTCTATGAAAACTTCACAAACTGACTTTGAGTAGTACCTGTAGAGAGAATGAATACAAGGTAACAAATAAAAACATTATGTACACTGAGACCCTGAAATGTACTAGATGTTCTATAATTATTTTTTTTTAATTTTCTTCTTAAAAAATCCCAATTGTGGGGACCAGCTATGTTGCTGGACTCCCATGTAGTCAATTGTGGTTCGAGTCCCGGACCCAGAGGCTTAAACTCCCACCAGGCACGTGTGCATGCATACCCAAGATCCTGAGTGGAGAATGGAGGAGAAGGGATTGCGGCATGGCCATCCTCCCTGGGGGGTGATTTCTCACTCTCTGTCTCTCTCTGTCTTTCTGGTGAGCATGCAAGTCCTATAGCAAACACCTCTCCAAAAAAAGAAAAAAAAAAGATCTCAATTGTGTAGATCTGATCTCAAAATTCATTTTAACTTTTCTCATTGAGATATGTGTACAGGTCACCTTTTCAAAACAGTTTCATTCAAGATCTAACAGCAGGCTTCTTATGTTAGTCATGTCAAACATCTGGCTGTCTATAATGCCTTCTGGAATTCCATGGGCATTATTTTTAGTTAAGAAATAATAGTGTGCTACTGTGGACAGTTGGAAAGAGAAGAGTGTATTTTTCTCATTGTTTTTGAAAGGTAATAAGAATGCCTCACCATATTCATCATCTATTAAACAACTATTATATACTAATAAACAAGAAGCTATTAAAAGATTAAATAAAGAGAGTTAGAGAAGATAAAACAAAAATACTAAATTATTAAGTAATATCCTATTTTTACCCAAGAATGGTTGTCAAATGCCTGAAAAAATTGGAAGAAGCTTATTATCAATAAAGTTTTTGCTTTTCTGGAGAAAGATTTGATTGAGACTGATAACGTCCAGAGGATGTTCTGCTGACCCCTAACTCAGAGCCTGATTTCATTTCAAGTTCTAGAAAACAAGAGGGTTTGCTGAGAAACAATGGGAGAAAAGGCTACTAGTTTTCTTTCCATGGTTTTCTTTTTATATACTTCTTTTAATCTTTGGAGAAACATTTGTAGTCCTGCTGCCTGTAAAAGTGATGTTTGGATGTATTCTGGAAAACTTGCAAAGCTAGTAACTCATAAAATATTCCTGAAGTTGGCAAGTTTCACAAGATGAAAGCTTCACAGAGTCCTAACAAGTAACTAAAAAGGAGGCTGGTGTAGTAGGCACCAGCACAGCAGTTTAAAGCCTCATGCCGCATCCTGGGTTGCAGTTTGAATTCTTATCATGAAGCAGGGAAGATAACACACCCACCGTGCTTATCCTTTGTTGGTGTGTTTAAGCTTAACAGACTTTTCTGCAAAATAATTAAAAACATGAATAAAACACAGCTCGATCCTCTCTCTCTCTTTCTTTTTTTTTTCCTTAAAGGAAGATTACATTTTTCTTCATGAAGAATATTTTTCACTTTATATTTAGCTCTTTTTGCTCTAGCTTGAAAAACAGGCCTCTTGTTCCCGCCAGCACTTGTAACCAAGGAGAATGATTACCACATGCAGGTGTCACTGATTGGTTGGAATTGGAAGCTGCACAGATTGACTTGGAGGCCTGACCCCATCTCTCTATCCTTTAATCACAGTTGCTTCTGCCAAATGCCATTAGAGTGCAATCATATCTGTTTTGACCGACAGCACAGCTAACAAGTGGGATCATTGTCAACATACGCGGGTGTTTTGGAAAAACATATATACACGTAATATATAATATACATATAATAGAGTTACAATATACATATATAGTGTACATATGCCATATAGTACATGGTTATAAAATGTAATACATATTGTGTGCATATATAAAATACAGAAACAGTATTGCCTACAAGTATTTTACTCCTGTAAGTATATAGTTTTACAAACTGCTATATCCGTGTTTTAGCCAAATAAATCAATCTGCTGTTAAGAATTTGTTTCTATTCTTAATTTCCCAAACTACAGTGTAGTAGTGTCTTAAATAAGGATAGGAAGTAAATACATGCAAACGAACACACAAAACTCCTATATAATTAAGAGGCATTAAGGTCTATGGCATGAGACTTTAAAGATACTTAAAAATAAACAACACTTTTGCAGATAAAGTATAAAAGTCTTATTCATTAATGAATTATTTCTTTATTAACAGAACACAGAAAGTCTCTCTTACTATAGCTTCTCATGAACAATCTCTGAAACTAGAGTTGTCCACTTAACTGTTGAAAGTGTACTTACTGGGCAGCCATGGGTAGTAAGCACCTCTTTCTTCTGCTCCACGGGTCTGCACTTGTGTCACCTGATGGAGCCCAAGCTAGATATTGCAGATGAGGCTTTAGGCTGAGCTTTTTGTTTGTTTTTTTTTTTTTTTTTTTCCTAAGGGGAATAGAAATTAGCAAAAGAAGTCCCACATAAAAGGCTTCATCTTAAGATTATTAAGTTTCTGCAAGTGTTTCAACCCGAAACAAAAATTTTGAAGTCTATGTACATTTTATGCTCCTTTGTGGTTTCCAGCTTTGACCTACTTTTTCAATTAAGCAATTAGTAGACCTAGTAGAGGTAAGATAAAAGGCTTCTACTATAGCAGTATTATATATTTGACATGAAACTCATACTTAAAAGTATAGCATAGTGATGGCACTGAGAATTATACTTTGATATGACAATATCTTAAACATAACTTTTTAGTTTCTCTATTTAAGAATTTCTCCAACACAGAAACTAAATATTTAGAAAAATCCAGGCGCAAATAGTAAAAGGCCAAAAAAACATTTACCATATTTTTATAGGCCTATTAAAACCTCTACTTAGCACTACTTCAAATGATACTATTCTTGCCAGAATTTGAAATAAATTTGAAACATATTCCACAATTAAAGGTTAATTCTGTTGTTTTGCAAATCTTTCTGTTACAAATACAGAATAAACGAATCAATGAAAAAATACTTCTATGAGAAATTTTCATAATGTCTTACTATTTTCTTTGTATATTTTCTATATTATTGTGTAACGTATTATTAACATTGCTTACCAGATGTAAGAAAGTAAAAGAGCAGCCCCTGATATTTAGGATCTGGTCTGATCTTCTCAGCTAGGGTTTTAGACCTCTGTTGATCATAAACTATTTCACAGAATCCCTAAATCAGATAAGATCACCCTATTTCCATAATGGATGAAGACAAAAGCAAGATTATATAGCTCAATAAAAGGAAGAAAAACAAAACCAAGAACATTTGTTAATCATACCTGAGCATAGATGAGACATAAACATCATACAAGCCACAATATACCAAATGCACTCCCTTTTTCACTGATATGAATGACTTCTATTTCATGATCAATAATGATAATAGCCTCACTTTGATCTGCTGTTGCTATAGAAAAGTTGTGAGATTCCCAATCATAGAATTGTTCCCACTTCTTGACAGCAGACAATCCAGGGCAAAGTTATACTCCTGAAACCTTGCTTCAAATACCTCAACCCAAATGCGGATAGTACAATAGGTTTGCTAATACTCTTTTACTGAGAACTCACTTCCCCCATTGTAACAGGTCTTTCCTGCTGCAAACAAAAAATAAACTCAGGTATGTTCCTGGTGGTCTCTGGCTGTAGGGTATGGAGACAAAGAGTAGCAAACAGCAGGTGTTTATAGATTTGATTGGATTGAGAGAAGTACCTAAAATTCTGGAAGACTGCAAAGCGATAATAGGAAGTAAAGATCAAACCTCTCTCTCCTAGAATTTTACATAGCAACACACCACAGTGTATTCTAACTTACTGATTGAATTATCCAATTCAATAAAAGTATGGCAAATAGATGCAGGGAAGCTGTTTCATATGCTCTGTTTAAGTTACAATTAAGTTTCCAGCTGGAGATCTACAAAATATAGTAGAACCCTCACAGGGATAGTATTTGCCTGGTTCTATTTTGGGATTCCTTAGCAATATCACCTTATAGCAACAGCTGTTCAGAGCATTGAGATTGGTATGAATATTTCTTCTACTGCCTAGCAAGTTGAAAAGCTATAAAATATTTTCAGTTCATTTCAGGTTCAGGTATCCCTAGGAGCAATTGTCTTTATGCAATCAGAAGGGAAGGTACTAAGATTGCAAAACAGAGATTCAGAAACTAAGTGCAGACTGCTGTTGGTTGGAAACTCCAACTGGGACTTTATTGCCAAACACCAGACATTAGAAGATTAGTAGCTAAATTAGCCAAAGTAAACATCCTGAGGTACAAAACTATTGCCAGCTTACTGAGCTAACCACAAGACAAGTGGGTTGGCAGTGAGACTGAGGAAAGACCCAAATAAACATGGGTACATTCAACATCCATTCATATTTTGAGAGACCTGATTTGAAAACAAAAAATTCTGTCAGAATAATAAAACCATTATAAATATGTAGAAAGGAATTTAAAAACAAAGTTTGTTTCTAACCTCAATAAGAGACACAGGAAGAGAGAGAGAGAGAGAACTCTCAAACTCCCAGTACGGTCTGGCACCTCAATCCACCTCCAGCTTTAGATAGTCCCAGATCTTGAACACTTGTGTGTCCAGAATATGCAAGAAGGTCTCCAAATGTGAACTTGGGACTCTCCCATGTGGTTCAGTCTCAGGAAGTATCACTTATTTATTTATTTATTTATTTATTCATTCATTCATTCATTCATTCATTCATTCATTCATTCATTCATTTTTGGCCAGAGGGCAGACATGCTACACCAGTTTCAATGGTTCAGGTAAAAAATATTTGAATCAACATTGACTTGACTCTCATAGCTTGCATCTTTTACATCAATAAACTTTTTTTCTCAACTTTTAATGTATATTCAAGATTTCATATTAACATGAAACTGAGTGCTAGCTACCATGCTGCCGAGGTCACATCTTAGGTCCTCTGCCGTATTGAAATGACCTGATAGCTCACATTCCTATTTCTGCCCTTGATGCACATGAATTCTGTTCTTAAAATGGTAACAAAGGTGGTTTTGTTAAAACATTTAGCTTGGAACCTTCTAGTTCTTTTTATATAAAATTGAAGTCAAATTCCTTGCTTAGAATAAAAAGACCTATAATATATCATTCTTTATTAATTTCACTTTGATTCTTCCATTACAGATGTTGTTCTCCAAATAACTTGGCATGCTCTTGCCATAGGACTTTTGATACTTTTGTTCTGTTCTAAATATTCAAAAATAAACATTTGGCTAATTTCTCCACTTCTTTCAGGTCTTTATATAAAAGTCTGTCCTAAAAAAAAAAATTCCTCCTGCCTCACTTTATTTGTTCTCCATAGGATTTAATGTCTGATATACTATATATCCTTTGCTTTTACTTTTGTATGTGTACACACATATGCATTTATATCTATGCATCTATATAAGTGGAGATCTTTTTCTCTTTCATAATTGCATTTCTAACACCAAAATTATCTTTACTATATGTGTTTAATGTATGAATTTTAATGTTTTTAATGAGGTCTTTCTTACTTTGTATACTTACTGAATTTTAATCATTATATAAAACAACTTTGGAGCTTAACTTAGTGATTTTTTTTTTCATTTTGAGAGATTTTTACTATAGGGTACATGCACTCGCCAGAGACAGAGCGAGACAGAGAGACATAAAGTAAGAAATCACCCTCCAGAGGGATAGTCACATTGCAATCTCTTCTTCTTCATTCTCCTCTTGAGATTTTGGACTCGCTTGCACCTGGCCTGAATTTTAAGCAGCCTCATAGGGGAATCTAACCATGGTCCACTATGTGGGAGTCCAGCAATGTAACCATTTTGCCATCTGCTGGTCACAGTAAATCTTAAGAATATTAAGCCTCCAATATTAATATCACAGTAGTCTAATATCACAATACAAAAAAAGACTTGCTGAAAGAGCATAAAACTGTCTACACATAAAGCACACCAATGTTGAATCCATGGTTATGACACTGTATTATTGTTATGTAGGATATAATCGTTAGGGAAATTAGTGGAATGGTGCACAGAGTAGATCTGTACTTACTTCAAAATAAAAAGTTTAAAAAGTCGTTGTTAGCCAGTTCTAACTCTTGCTTGTTAAATTATCCTTAATTAGTTTAAAGGTTTTTTTTTAAGTCATTGTTTTTCTTTTGGTTTGCTTAATTCCTACTGAAATATTCCTTTAAAAACTTTCATCGCAGAGTAAAATTCTTGCTACATTCTTTCGCTCTCCACTTATTTTATTTTTAATGAAGCTAACATCAGAGTCACATTGAAATATCCTTATAACAGAAATCATTCATCAGGAAAACATGCCTGATATTCAGACATTGGCCCTGTCATCATCAAACGATTCCAGGCACTGTTTCTCATAAAGTATGTGCTTACCTTCAAACACTTTAGATATTTCGATTCCTCATGAGTCATTCAAGTAGTTTTAAATGTAACTGACTATTTAAAACATTTTTTCTATTGATCAAAAATCCAATTATGATTTCTATCATAGGACAATGAATAGGACTGAATACTTCTAGATGACTTGTACTTCCTTCACCATAATTGCCTATATTTCTTTTCCTTTCACTGTCTATATTTTTTTTCCTTATGTTCGTATTCTCTTCTTTTTCTTCCACTGTTTCTATTAGTGTCAGCAGAAAAGGTACTTGTTATCTTCTGTTAGTTAATAATTTTCCTTAAAAAGAAATGAGTATCAAAATTAGCACTGCTTTAGGACCAGCAGTTAGCATAATGGCCATGTCGCTGGACTCCCATGCAGCCAACAGCGGTTTAGGTCCCAGACCCGGTGGCTTAAACACACAGCAGGTGCGTTTGCACGTGTGCCCAAGGTCCCCAGAGGAGAATAGAGGAGAAGGGATTGCAGCATGGCCATCCCCTCTGCGAGGTGATTTCTCACTTTCTCTCTCCCTCTGTCTTCTTGGCGAGTGCATGAGCCCTATAGCAAAAACCTCTCAAAAAAAAAAAAAAAAAAAAAAAAGCACTGCTTTAATACATTTCATAAGATTCAGACCTTTTTCTTTCTTTTTTTATTTTTTATTGGAGTAAATTTCATGGCAGATCATCTTGAGCAAAATTGTATAAAACGGAATGACATTTGCTCATCATGTCTCTTCTGTGACCTGGCACATTTTCTCAATCCTTCTTTGTCTTTCCTGATCTTGATACCGGTTTGAGAAGCAAAGCTCAGTTATTTTGCAGAATGTTCCAGTAAAGCTGGATTGATTTGACATGTTTAATGATTAGATTCACTTTATACATCCGTGGGAGAATTGCTCTGATCATGACTTTTTTCTTTCTTTTAATTCAGTAAGTGAGATGAAGAAAATATAATGTCATTTGTCTTTGTACCAATGATGCTAAATTAGATCATATTTTGAAGGTGGCCTCTACTAGGTTTCTCTATTCTAAAGTTATTACTTGTTACTTTGTGATTTATACTTTTTTATAAAAAGGTATTTACAAACTTTTTAAAAGAATTATTTATTTAATTTTATTAGTAGTAGCATTTAATTTGCAGTAAAGCACATGTGTTCATCATAGAGAAAGACAGAGAGGGGAAATGAGAGAACAAGTCACCAGGTCCAGGACTCAGACCACTATCAGCCTTATGGGAGTCCAACACCTTAACCTCCATGCCTGGTTCCTTTAAAATTATTTAAATATCCTGATGCCCTTCAAATTTTCACCCACCAGTACCAGAAATGGTTGGATTTATACATATATATGTATATATATATATATATATACACATACACACACACACACACATACATATACACACACACATATTATATATATATATTTGAATCTATATCTATAATATCTGTAGATAAAGATATTATATATAAAGAGTTCTCTCTTTATCTATTTATCCCTTTGCTAGTGTCAGTTTGAATTCATGAATCATTTTATTTAATGATTTAAAAGTAATTACTCCATTTATTTTGATATGTAAATTGTCTATTTGACATAACTGTCAATAAAAATTTATCTATCTAGACCCACTTTCCCTTGGGAATAGAAGACGACAGAATTTTATATTTCAGAAAAGTAGAAAGTTACATACAGTATTATATATCTCTTGAGGAATGTAGGTGAACACATATTTTGCAGTGAAATATATGAATATTCAAACCAAATATGATTCATAAAAGCTATACAGCAACTCAATCAATTTAAGCTAAATTTTGCGATTATACAAGGGAGACACTATTTGGTTTGAAAAGATTCGTGAGGTTCAGAGTTCTGAATAAGTCGTTGTGAACCCCTGCCTGGTTTTCCTTTTCTAAATAATGTTCTACTTTAAGCTTATAAAATGTATACCAGGGCCTGCCTGTGACTTGGCAGTTAAACTATCTGGATCTCACATGGCTCTCTATGCAGTTTAAGTCCCAGATCCCACTGCTTGAAACGAAACCACACTAGGTGTGTGTGCACGTGTCCCCAAAATTCTGACAGGAGGGAGCAACTGAAGATAAATAATTGCGGCCTGGCCATGCCCCACAGGATTGCTTTCTCATTTTCCCTTTTTCTATCCTTTACTCTTTCTCTCTTTTTCTCTCTCTTTCTCTCTCTCTTTGACAAGCACCTGTGCCCTCTGGCAAATTATTTTTTTAAAGATTTATTTTTTATTTTTTATTTTATTTATTCATTCATCTATTTTAATTTGACCAGAGAGAGAGAGAGAGAAAGTGAGAAAGCAAGCTACCAGGTCCAGGACTTGAACCGTGGTCAGCCATGTGGGAGTGTCCAGCACCTTAACCACCACACCACCTGCTGGTCCCCAGCCCTCTGGAAAATTTTTTAAAGTGCATCAAATTCGTATATGATTATAAAGTTCTCTTATAATATAAGGAAATCACATTATTTTTGGTTTATATTACAATAAAAATGTACAAAGGGTTTAGAGCATTCAGGAAATTTTAGTAATAAATATTAAAGACTAAAATATGGAAATTAAAGAATATTATTCTTTTATTTCTAGTTATTTGCTTCCCATATAAAAGTTTTATTTATGATTATAAGTGTTCTAAAGAGTTGTGCCAAGATATAGTGCTAACATCATTCTAGGGATTTTGTTACTTGTATAAGAATGTATAAATTCAGAAACCTTATATCAACTAAAACATATCTGAGAAAGAGTTCAGAAGCAATGAAAAGCAAATCTGAGAATTTTAGATTAAAACTTACTCTACAGGGGCTGGCTCCATGATCTGGTGGTTACGGGGACTGGATCCCACATGGCTGACTATAGGGTTGGAATCCTGTGCCTGGCAGCTTGAGAAACAAGCCAGGTGTGTGCATATGAGTGCCCACAATCCCAAAAGGAGAGAGAGAGAGATGGAAGAGAGGTTGTGCTGTTACTCTTCTCCATGGGGAGGGATGCTTTATCCTCCCCATCTCTCTGTCTTTCTCTGGGGAGTACACATGCCATCTAGCATAATATAGATGCAAATTAAAAACCTTACTCTAAATGATTTCCTCTCCATGGTGGTTTCTGGGGCAGGAAAAAAAACAATAAAAACAGAGTTGTTTAAGGACATTTATAAGTCTACATTAATTAGGCTACTTACTAATTGTAGGGCCTCTTAAAATAGGTTACGACCTAGTTTGAAGGTAAAATTGGGTAGTCTCCTTCTCCCCATTGCCATGCTTTTCAGTGAGTAAAACCACTGCGAACAGAAGATGCATGGACATGTTTCATTGCCTGGGAAACCACTTCTAGGTGTTGTGCTGTCCTTACATAGTTCTACCTTTTTACCTCAGAGCAGCAGTTCCTTGATGGTAGAAGAAAACGATGGGGCCTAACATGTCTTCATAAAGGAGAAAGATTCCATATAAAATTATCTGCACCCTCAATCAATCAATCCATTACTATTTTATAGTTTCTAGCAATATGTAAAATAACTCTTAATAAAAGGAAAAATGATATCCCTCATCTTTGAGTTTATTATTTTATTTTATTGTTGCCCTGAAGGCTTCTATTAATGTGTCATGTCTTAGATGTATAAAGTCTCAATCGGTAGAGAACTATTATGATTTCTACCTGTTCTGTTTTTAGTGGCCTACTGTGCCAGTGCATTATCTATAATAGTTCCTCCACATTACTTTTAATTTATTCCCGGAAAAAAAGAACACCTACATAGTTTGTCTAAAAGCATTTTTCCCTGAGATTAAAAGGATTCCTATTTTTACATGCAGACCTAAAGTGAAAAGGAATAAAAATGAGAGCTATTTTCATTTTCCAAACATGGCCTTTGAAGTTTTCAAAGTGAACCTTGATAGAGAATAAGACCAGATAAAAATGCTACTACTGCTCTGGCCTCAGGAAGAAAAAAATCAAAACAGAAATTTCCCATGGTGATTCCCTTCCTGAAGAACTGATCATTAAAACATCATGCTGTTTGACACACTTTACAGAAATATGGTATTGCTTCAATTGGAGCTTAATTTGAGGAATTACCTTTTCTTATTTTTTAATCCTGTAATTTTAGAAGAGTGAAATAAAGACATTCCTCCTATTATGATGAGTGCCCTCTGTACACCCGAAAAGGTTATTTTCTCTTAGATCCCAGTGGACGAAATCTGGATTTGAGACCACCAGGGAGCTATGTACTTGGATAGCAATGTCTCCGCTCCTGATGGAACTGCTTTTGCTGAATTGTTCTTGGCCATTTTGCCTCCAGTTTATCTTTCGGACATTAAAAGAGACAATCATAGGAACCTTGCCAGCTTTCCTTTTGTGTCAACGTTATTGAAGACATCTGTCAATGTTTAGAACAGCTTCCTCTCTACAGCATCCCTAAGGAAAAATTCCTCTCTGGTCTCAGTATTAGAAGAAGGTACATCTCTTTGAAGCCACTTATACCTCTCAGTCCTAACCTCCTTAATATTATAGACACTGTCTATGAATGTTTTCTCAGTTAGTTTGACCACTAGAAATATCAACAGTTCTGAACCTACTGGATACTTTCTGGTAGGCATTTTTATTTGCAAATGCTAACCCTTTGTTATTTCCCATCCCAAAATTTATTGTATTTTATTACACAGTTATTTGGTTTTATTTGTTTATATTTATTCTCCTTAAATATAAAATACATAAGGTAATTAGTAAGTTTCGTACGGAAGGAGATAGTTTACTTTTATGTAAGTAATTCAAATTAAAATATTTACTCTATAATTGATGACTGATTTATATACTGTAATCATTTATTAGAATACACCTATTTTTCTAATTTAGAAAGGGTAGGCGATGTGTGGTGATAATAGAGAGCTTAGTTAGGTCCTGGCTCTAGACTCATCTAGACTCATTTTTGTCTTTGTTTTCTTCTTGATCTCCTTACTCCTGTAAGTGTTTTTATCTTACCAATTTCATGTTCTTTTCAAGCTATGTTTTCAATGTTTCTACAAATACTTTTAAATTTCTGGTTGCGTATTTAAATTTCATATTTCAAACAGCAAACTAACAAAAATTTAATGAAGGTATACAGACTAATTGGATATGGTAATCAGAGTCTCACAGAGGTATTTTATCGTGGTGTCTTGGGATATAAGCAGCAAACTATTGACATTAACATACAACCACTTCTGGAATACCTTTCTCTCAAATATTGTTTTAATATACTTCTTCTCCTCAAGGGAGAGTCTCATAGAAATCACTGAATAATAGTTTGATTAGTTGCACATTAAAATAAGAACAAGTGAAGAAAATTGAGAGATTGAGCAAATGCTGACATTTATTGAATATTTACTAAGTGCCAGGCACTATTTTGATATTTTGATTTTTAAAAGACATGTCTAAGCCTTTGGAGGACAACAGATATTAACATACCTCTGGAATGTGCTCTATTTTAATGTCATATAAATTATCTCTGGGAGAATATTAAGATAGGCAGCTAAAAAGTGACTCTTTTAAATAAAAATATGAAGTTGAGAGCAGAAAATGCTCTTACTTATTATTATATTGTGAGAATGATAGAGCCTAAGTTTTTTTCCTATTCAGAGTTTTAGAAGCTCAAACTTTGGTTTATTTCTTCCACAACTATTTTACTTTAGATGTCTAAGTTTCCTATTATTGTTTGTCACTCCACTACTTAATTATTGCTTCTGGTTTTTTTAATCTTTTTAGAAAATTGTTCCTATATTAATCATTGAGTTTAAGATAGAAACAAGATAATTCTAAACCTTACTTTTTTTTTCTTTTTAAAATAAATTGTTCACATGAAAAAATTAACAGAATGGGCCAGCAGGTGGCATTTTTGTTAAGGCACTGGACAACCCTGTGTGTTCAACCATGATGCGAGTCCTGGACCCAGCAGCCTGAAATACACTGTGTGTGTGTGTGTGTGTGTGTGTGTGTGTGTGTGTGTCTGCACACACAAAATCCCAATAAAAGAACAGAAGAAAGACATTCCACATGTCCATTTCCCCTGGAGAGTAATTTCTCACTTTCTCTTTGTCTCCTAACGATGAAGAAACTAGAAAGTAGAAGTCTGTTTTCCAATTCAATAGCTTTTGTTTCTTAAAATATTCAGGATTGCCAAGATTACTTTGTCACTTTTCTCTATTTTTCTTTCATTTTTCAAATAGTTTATGATACCTGTGAAGAAATCATTTTTCTATAGCTGAAAATTGAGCTTTACTCTCCAAAGTGCCTAATGAACTTCATTGAAAAGAGACATAAATATCTATGGCTTGTCTAGAAGTCGAAAGCCCTAGATTAATAAATTACATTTAATTCAGAATCCCATTAATCATAACCTGCATTCATTATGTCTTAGTGGTTCTTTCTTTGATATATATTTTTTTTACTTCATCTTCCTTGTACATATGTTGTACCTTCTCTTACTTTAGAATAGTTGCTCCAGCTCTTCTTTCTGCCAAGACTGTTCTTTTGCTTGTTTCACATTTTTCTTCAATTGCCACAACCCTATAAGACCCATCCTGATTACTCTATTTAAACCATCCTCTATTTCAAAATCATTCTCCCTTTTCTTACTCTTTACTTCTATCATGCTTACTGTTTTCCAATGTAATAATTCTTTGTTTTATCACAGTTCTCCTTCCATTAAGAGGTAAGCTCTGTGTGTTATTTTGTTCAATAACATATCCCAAGGTTTTAATGTGAAATGAAGTAAAATAATTTATTGTTCAAAAAATTTGTTCAATGAGTGAATATATATTCACTTATTCATTGAACAAATATTTCATATATATATATACATTTTTTTCACAAAGGTTAGGATTTAACAGAATGCAGAGAGTAAAAGTCAATGGTAAGAAGACATTCTCCTGTAAGAAATTTTAAATCTGAGATTAGAGGTAAATAGTATGATGAACAGTGAAAAGAAACTTCACGTATGGATAAAAACCATTATTTTAAAAACATAAATGTAGAAAAAGAAATCGATGTTATAGAAATTGTGAAATACTAAAAAAAAAAAAAAAAAAAGAGACCTATAGTTTAACTGAAGGTATTATTTTATTTGTTTGACTTTGTTTTGGAGAGGGCTTAATATGACCAGAAGATATGTACATCATGAGATTACACAGCTATCAATCAAAAGCTATGCATCACTTTGGTATTTAACCATTACTCAGCTGTGAACTGACTTATCTCAGTAAATAAACTGTGAAGCATTATAGTTCTTAGCCGGTCATCCAGGCTCTATATAGGCTAGCCTGTATTTACATAGTTACACCTTTCTTAGTAGATATTAGAGGTATTTTATAAAAATGTGTACATATTACTTGTAGAATTGACAATATTTATGACCTCTTTTGTATGTAATTTATATATTCTCCAGTTCACTTAGCACAGTGGTCTATGTTTCCACCAGCAACATATATTAAGTGGACAGATCCATGATTACAAGTCAAAATGAAAGACATACTATACTTTTTGGAGATAAAATCATACTTTTTTTTAAAGGAAATTCTTCTTTTACCACAGCATTTTATGGATGAATATCCTAGAGGCTATTATATCAGTTATCACCATATTGGAATTGAGAAGATAGTTATTCAAGATAACTCAGGGATAAGCATTTTTGTTTTGTTTATCTCTTTGGGTCTGGCTCAAAATTATGGTCCTAGTGTCTAGAATGTGTTCTTGGGTTTCAAGAAAATAATAATATTGAGAAGCTGTTTCTAGGTACTTGGGTGTTTGACATTATGTAGGGA
>NW_006159765.1:582933-585035 GCF_000334495.1 Tupaia belangeri chinensis
GGAAACTCTTCAGTGATTAATTTTATGAGAGATTTTTGCTATAGAGCATGTGCACTCACCAGAGAAACAGAGAGACAGAAAGTGAGAAATCAACACCCCTGAGGGAGATGACCATGCCACAATCCCTTCTCCTCCATTCTCTTGGGATTTGGGGCATGCATGCACACACACCCAGTGTGACTTTCAAGCCACTGGTCTGGGAATTCGAACACTGGGCAACTATGTGGAAGTCCAGTGACATAATCACTATGCCATCTTCTGGTCCCTAATATATATTTTTTCTGTTACATATTATCTGACACTTTGGGGGAAACTTTTTGCTTTGGTAGAATTATATTACAAACCATTCTATGTGAATGAATAAAACCCTTACTTTTTGCTATATTTATCTTGACTCACTACAGTAGAATATGCCAGTTACCATATTCTATTGGGTTGTCAGAAAAGTGATGCATTTTTACATAGTAAAACTTTTCCAGTGACCCAATAATATCATAAAAGAGGGCAGGCTGTCAAGGCCATATGTGCACCTGGTGCTGACAAACACTATAGCCTGAGGTATCTCATTGAAGTCTACATCCTTATTCCCTCTCCTTTACCACAGGCTCAATCATCTAAGATATACATATATAATATGAGGTGATTTCTATTGTAAATGAGAAATTGTTTTTGTAGCTTCGTTTTCTTCAACCTGACTTTCTTTGCATGAATTGTTAATGAGACTGTATACTCACTAAAGAAAGAAACCTCAAAGGTGGGATTATTCTTTTGTAGGCAGCATAGAAGTGGAATGAAACTGGTTATTTGCTGCACGTCTACTATGTACACATAGTAATCAATTTATAAGCACTTCAACTATATGTACCTGAGAAGTTGATATACTTTCATATTCTACAGATAAAGAAACTGCGACTCCAAAGGAAGGAATGGCTTTTCAACTACAAAATGGCAGCTCCAAGATTCAAGGAATCTGCCTTAAAGTCCCAAATCCCATTTCTTGCTATTGCACCCAAGCTTGAGTGATGAAAATCATCTGAGTCTGTCACTGAAATCAATATCCCAGGTCCTTTCCTTTGCGATAATATTTTAGCTGCCCCATAATCTGCATTCCAACAAGGGCCTCACATGATTCCTAATAAGTAATTCTTGGAAACAATGCTCTCCAATTTACTGCTTTCTTTGCAGTTGAAAAAATGTCATTCTTGTATCTAAGAAACTGAAAATTTTAGGTTCTATGCTGCATGGTTTTGTTATTTATGCTGCTGCTATACTGCATGTTTTATAAAGTCTTTATACCTTTTTGAAAATCTAAAGAAATTACCAGAAAAATTATCAGAGAAAGGGATAAAAGGCCAGAGTTATGATAAGGGTACTGAACAAAACGTTTAACTGGGTTTAATGTTTAAATGTTTTTCCTAAGGCAGGATAGTTACTAACTTCAAGCCACTCCATGCAGATGGGCACATTTTCTTGCACCTGGATTGATCCCAAAAGCATTATCTGTGGGAAGACCTTATTGTTTTAATTGCACACTTATATTAGACTGTGTGGAATCTGGGCAGCAATGTTAAATTACATTTCTCAGTAGCTTCAAGGCTCCATATCTGTAATTAGTGACTTCTGTTCTTTATTACACTGATCAGTAATGCAGTTCTATTCATCACCACAGTCTCAGTTAATTATCCTTGCTAATGATTTTCATGGTGTAAAGAATCTACAGGACCCATTTGGAAAGATACTTTGCATTGAGATTATTGGATGGTATGACACCATAGTGAGCTGATAAACTGTTGGAGGGATGTTACCATGGGAGATGGTTATTCTCTTTCTGTTGTATTCGCTTTGATTAGGGAGAAGTTACAGAAAAGGAAATGCAATGTAATTTCGAATTTACAAGATTATAATACTCCAGGTGTGTGAGGAGGTGGAGAAAGAGTCAACCAGAACACAAAGAGAAAATTAAACTTCTGTGTGGTTGAGCCAGTGGCAATACTATGATTGTGGCTGATCCATCTAAGACTGAAATTGAATTTGTTTCTTGCTTGATAAATAAAACCATTACTTTACTCTGGGTTAAATGAAAAAATATCTTATGTAGGGAA
>NW_006159765.1:585066-603429 GCF_000334495.1 Tupaia belangeri chinensis
AATCACATTGTGCTTGTCCTATTTCTTTTGAACTATTAGCAAGAATTTTCCCCTAAATTATAGGATCTTGCTTGGTGTGATCTATTAATAATGAATAATTTTTATTTTGAAAATCCATATTATTTTAAACATTTCTTAAATATCTTTATTTGGAAAAGAGAGGAAGTATTTATTAGCTCTATACTATATGTTAAAGTAGTGTCAATTGAAAATATTTTTAGGTGATCTGCATAATTTTTTAGTTAAAATAAAATATCTTCAAATTTTTCTGATTCTTTTTTGTGCAACCCTATTAACATATACTGAATTATCTTTCACTTTAAAAATTAAAATAATACTCTTGGAACCAGCAGTTAGCGTAATGGCTATGTCGCTGGACTCCCACATAGTCGACTGCGGTTCGAGACCTGGACCCGGTGACTTGAACTCACACCGGGCGTGTGTGTGTGCGTACCCAAGATCCCAAGAGGAGAACGGAGGAGAAGGGATTGCAACGTGGCCATCTCCCCTGGGGGGTGATTTCTCACTTTCTGTCTCTCTGTCTCTGTCTGTCTGTCTGGCGAGCGCGTGCGCCCTATAGCAAAAACGTCTCCAAAAAAAAAAAAAAAATTAAAATAATACTCTTGAGGTGAACACGTGGCATGGTGGTTAAGGCAGTTGGATCCCATGTGGTCATCTATCTGTGCGGTTTGAGCCCCACACACAACTGCCTGAAAAACATAAGGGACACATGTGCATGCATGTCCCAAGTCCCAAGAGGAGAATGGAGAAGGATTTGGAAATGCCATTCCCCCACACAGGGAGTCATTTCTTACTTTTCCTCTCTTCCTCTCTGTCTCTCTGGTGAACACATGTGACCTACAGCAAGCTACATAAAACAAAACAAAACAAAACAAAACACACTCTTGTAATGAGAAATGATTATTTTAGAAAATGAAGTACCCAATAAGTTATTAAATTAATGAATGTCACTGAGGGAATTACATCCATCAAAGTCAGATTAATTTGATTAAGTTTGTTTTGACCACTTAGTATTATAAAAGTCACTTATAAAAAGTTATTTGTTTTCAGAGCTCTATTTTTATTGTTTAATCACTCAGAAATTTCCTTTTTATGTAACGCCAACTAATTTTATTATTGCATTCAGAAAATTAATGATGGACACTAAAGCATCTATAATGATGTTAGAACTGATATCTATTGCCAGATTCCAAGATAAAACAGATGAGTTAAATGTCTTCATGTGTGTAAGCCCATAAGTAAGGGAATGAATCAAACTTACTAGTGAACTAAGCAAAATCCTTTAATTATATAGATAACTTCTATGCAAGTTAATTCCAAAAGGATAATAATAAAAACACTCAGTAGTGAATCCAGTTTCAGCTTTCAAAACATATGGCAATATTGAGACTGATTATAGTAACAGTAAATATTAGTTCAAAATATTCTTAACTACTGAATTATGTTCTTGGAAAATCTTGATATATTTGCTCATTCACATTTTCTTTTGATGACTGTCATCTGAAAAGTTAGAATCATTGCGAGAAAATACACAGTAAATAATAACTCAATAAGGATCAGATCTTAATAGATAATTAAATGGTTAGAAAGTATTGAAGATTAGGGATTGGCTTCTTAAAATTTGAAGAAACATGTTGATATCAAAAAGAGTTAGATGAAATAATGAAACATTCAATATTACCCGTCCATAGAATTATCCCATAAAAGGTATGTTTTATATTTAAAAATCTGTCAACTACTATCTCTCCATTATGTCAGTTATCTCTCTACTTACATATCCATCTTTTCATAACTTCCAGTTATAAAGAGGGGCAAAATTTTGTGTCATGATCTTTGAAAAGGAGAGAGCAGGGAAAGACAAACCCAGGTTCCAGAAGTTGATGTGCTCCCTCCACCCGACATCACCCCTTCCTCAGATGAAGCACTTTGATACAGTGGGCTTCGAAGATTGGTCTGCGTAAAAAAAAAAAAAAATGTCACCATCTTTACATTTCAGACTGACTGATCATTTCTAACATAATGATGTCTCCAAACCCTGGCTTGACCAAGACAGTCATGTAATCCTGCCCTCATGAACTGTCCAGAAGGTACTGACTTTGAACAAAACACACAACTTCTCTGAAATTTATTTTCATCAAATATAAATCAGGTAGAATAATAGCACACACTTCATGGGGTTTCATAAAATTAACTGAACCCAACCAGATAAAGATTACATGACAAAAAAGGACACTAAGGTACACTTTCCATGCATGTTCCCATTTTCTTAATATTTAAGTCATATATTTTTCTCATTTTTTCTACTACCTCTTATACTTCTCTTTCATATAATTCTTTGTAAATTAAGACTATGAATTATATATTATGAGGCAGACTTCAAAAGTTTATAACAAATGTGTTTTACAATAAAGCTTTGCTTGTACTTCAAAATTTTTATGCAAACTCATAGTTTAACCTAATTTTTAATGAACATTTTGAAGTCTGCATATATGTATGACTTGTATTTATTCTTCCCATTATATAATTTACCTTTAGCATTTCTTTATGATAGCGGGTTTCTTAGAGGATGTTAAAATATGCAACTAGACTTTATATTGTTTCAGGTATTGGTTCTGCTAAATAAAAGGTCTTGCTTCATCTAATATTATAGTTCGGGGAGAAGAAAAGGAAAAGAAGGAATTATTTTTTCAATATAGTCAGTAACTATGAGGCATCACAGCTGGAGTTAGGAAGACCTGTTAAGAAGAAATTGCTTTTGGCTTTACATAAGAAGATTATGACTTGATAAGTATCAATAGTTATGAAAATAAAGGGGGGACATTTAAGAATATCTATTTAAGTAAAAGTGATAGAACTGTGTGCTTAGGATGCAATGAAGAAAACAATTCAAATTCAGAAACTACTTTGTGACTTGAGACAAGTCACTTAACCTCTCTGGATTTCAGTTTTTGCATCAATTATATAAAAATATTGGAGTCTATTATCTTTAAAACATTTCATGTCTGAAATTCTATACTTTTAAAGAAAAAGACTTTTGAGACTCAAAATGATAAATGCTCCCTGTGCCTATTAAAAAGTATAAAATACAAACAAATGAGCAGAAAAATAAAAAAATACATGACCCATAAATAAAAATAGACTTTAGTTTACTGAAAACTCAGTCCTCTAGAATACAAATAAAATTATAATTAAAAGAACATAAGCCTAAGCTTCCAAAATACACATTATAAAGTATACTGCACATCTACAGTGGATAGCAAGTGATTAGTGGGGTAAAATAAAGCATTTCCTATGAGTCAAAAGATTTTCAACTGTGCTGTCTCTGTGAACTGCTTCAAATGAAAAATGTAAGACTGGGGTTTTCTGAGGAGGGGGAGTATCTGCATCATTATGGTGCTTAAGAGCTAGTTTCTTCAAGAAAATACAGGTTTTCTGAAAGTTTTAAAATGAGATCTTCTCAGTAAATGAGAGAGCCATTTCTCATTCAGCAAACAGTGAAGACAGTATGTCAAGGAAAGAAATTCAAATTTATTCCCCTCTCCAAATACTCAAATCTATTCATCTATCCATAATTTTCTATTCTATATTCAAAAGATTGTTTTTTTCAACAGATATATTGGAATGAGATGCTAAATTAACCAACTCTTTCATATGCAATTCTTTAACATTCAAATCATGCATACATGAATGACTTTAGGATGATTTCTCTGTGGATATTCCAATAATACCAACGTATAAAAAAAGCAAAAATAATATATTTTCTAAAAATAAAACTAGCTTATCAATGTCTTTATAAAGTTAGACGTTTTTGTTTGTATTTTGTACTATGATTAAGAATACAAATTATAAGCTAGAAAACTGAAAGCTAAAATTTGTTCTGTGTTTTTCATGTATGGACATTATACTAAGCATTTTACATGCACCATCCCATTTAACTCTCAGAGCAACTCAGTGAAATACTAGGCAAGGTGATTAACACCATTTGATAGATGGGTAACCTACCTGTATAAAGGAACAAAGAATTAAACTCCAGTGTGACAGCTAGTATAATGTCACAGGTGGAAGGTAACTCTCAAGAATATAATCATATAAAGCAACACTAACGAATTTTTCATAGTAAAAAATGATTTCATTATTTTATTTTATGTTTTCAGAACTGCTTACTACAATTTTGCAAACTTATGCCAACCTTGAAGTATAGATGACAAAGAATTAAAAAAAAAATCTGTTAATGTGTGACCCATAAATTGCTGCATATCTGAAACTTACGATTGTGACTGAATATTTAATTTTTTCAGGGAAAAATGTGAAGTTTCTATGCATTGTTGGAAAGGGTTGATTTTATGGTTACATATCTTTTTAAAAGCAGTCACACAAATACTACCCTTTATTTCATATTTCTTCAAGTAGTATTCTTTATCTTCTTATTCTGAAGATTTACTTTTCAAATATAATACTCAATTTTTGTGAAGAAATAGAATGGATAACTAATTATATCTATAGTAGATTTTTTATAAAATAATAAAGTATAAAATATACCTAGTACAAATTCACAGTTACATAATAACTTAAAAAATAAAATCTACTAAGCTCATGAGTAACAAAAGGTACTAACTGGAACTGGAAAATGAAATATCTTATCCCCAGTACTCATGGTATAATTTACAAATGAAATCAGATACAATTTCAGTATAGATGATTTATTCTTACAGGTTTGAATTATTTTATGTAGCTATTGTATTTTTTCCTAAATGTCATAGCACCCTATTTTATCATATTTTAACTTATTAAAATTCTATGTGGGAGAAGCTCCATGGAATGATGCATTAAAAATATTCTTTAACACTTTTTAAGTTAAAAATTTAATGTATAGGAAGATTTTCAAGAAAATTGTAAATTGTGTTAATCCATTCTATATTGTGAAAATAATAAACCTGGAATTAATTTATATCAGAAAGCATGTAACAACATATTCTTTTAAAAGTTTGTATATCAATCTATGCATTAAGTGTTGTGAGAATATATTAGTAAATATTTTAGTTGAAAATAAAACTTTTTTTGACAACTCTTAATGATATCTCTATTCAAACTATTATAAGAATATACTTCTTAACCTTGTTTTCAGTAATTTTCAACAAAAATATCATGTGAATAATGTATTCTATTAAAATTTCCTTTTAGTGGGGCTGGTCTTGTGATCTGATGATTAAGTGAGTCAGATCCCACACAGTTGACTGCATATTCCATCCCCATAACTTGAAAAACACTAGTACATGTGTGTGCCTGTCCCAAATCCTGACAGGCTGGAGATAGGGAGGCAAAGGGATTGTGGAACCATGGTCGACCGCATGGGAGTCCAACACCCTTAACCACCATGCCACCTGCTTGGCCCCATTTTTGGTATTATTAATTGTCACTACTTTATAGGACTTTGACTTGCATTGATGTGCATATAGCCTGGTTGATTTTTAGCTGGCATGTATCATCAGTTTGTCCAGACCTTTCAAATCAATCGGTTCAGATGTTTAGCTAAGGTTTAAAGCTAACTGAACCAATTCGGTAAATTCAAATTTTCCCTTTTAATGGATAGTGATACCATGTATCACTGTGAATCCCCAGAGACTTTTTAAATTTTTATAAAATTTCAACCATAGGATGGATTTCAGAGATAATTGAATCCAGCACTTTCATATTACAGATAAGAAAAACTAAGATCCAAAGAGGTTAAATGACTTGCTACAGGTCACAAAACTAATTAGTCACTCAGTTTGAACTAGTCACTATTTTCTGACTTACAGCTTAATGTATAACTGTTCTCCTTAGATTGTCTGCAAAGTACTCAATAAATCACAATAAATTTTTCCATTTTCCAAACACCCTCTTTCTTTATGTGCAGAGAAGAAATTTTTTAAAAAAAGATTGTTGCTATAGGGCATGTATGCTCACCAGAGAGACTGAGAGACAGAAAGTGAGAAATCACCCCCCCTCCCGGGGGGGGGATAGCCACGATGCAATCCCTTCTCCTCCATTCTCCTCCCCGGATCTTGGGCACGCACACACACTCACCCGGCGTGAGTTTAAGCTGCTGGGTCCGGGACTCAAACTGTGGTCGACTACGTGGGAGTCCAGCTACATTGCCATTACACTAAGTGCTGGTTCCTGAATCAGAAGTGTTTTGAACACAAATAGAAAGATACCCATAAAGCAAATGCAGGGTCAGTTAGGATAGCTGGAGCTCACATAGCTAACTGTACAGTTCGAGTCCTGGACCTGGTGGCCTGAAAAACACACTGGGTACATGTGCCTGCATGCCCAAAATCCCAATAGGAGAATGGAGGAGAGGGGATTGTGATGTTGCCAAACCTCCCTAGGAGAGGATATTTCTCACTTTCTCTCTAACTCTGACTCTCTCTCTCTCTGTGTCTCTGTCTCTCTTCTGTGAGTGCATGTGCTTTATAACAAAAAACTGAACAATAAATGAATTGCCAAGTAAATTGTATGAGACAAAGGTGCAGAAATTCATCTATTCTAATAAATCACAGACATTTTAGACATTTAACAGTATTCTGTTAGAGAGTGTTAAATTCTTTTCTTCTTTCTTTTCCCAAAATGTTGAATTCTTAGCATTTGTATGAACAACTTTAATTCTTTATGTTTCTGTATAATTTAGTCTTGTAAATAAAGGATTATAACAAAATAATCCAAAACGTATTTGTAATCTTTATGGTATTACTTGGAAATCATGCATGCAATATGCATAATTCATATGGATAATTATAATTTTTATACCTTTATTCAGCCAAATCATTTTTATTTTAGTTTTATTTATAATTGAGGATCTTAGTTTTTCCCAATCATTTCTAACTCCAAATTCTGGGCATAATCATTCCTAAAATGATATATGCATCATGATAATATCCTGTTTTTCTCTTCTACAACTCTCATTGTCCTTTCTCTTTTTTGTCCCCTCTCTTCTCACTCCCAAGCCTTTCTAATATATACACATTCACCACAAGACAAAATTGTATTTATTTTCAATTTGGTTATAAAACACATGCATAATCGGCTCTTCCAATTTATGTGTTTGTTTACCTCTGTAAGTAAGAGTCATGATAGTTCCATTTTGGTCCTATCAGACAAAATGTCCTGAGGAAAAATAACTAAAATTTGGAGGGTGAAGCAGACTTCCTGAGAGCTTTGGTGAGTGGACAAAGCAATTAGAAAATGAATAAGAAATGTCATTTGGATAAATGGAGAGGTATTGGGTGAGATTCTCATATTCATAACATCTAGGCTCTTTGCCCTAAATCAAAACAACTCTGAAAAAAAGAAGTATATTCTTGTAATAAATAATGGAGTATCAGCCAATCACAGGCTGCCAAGTGATCAGACCAGGTCTCAGTAAGGCAAATACCCAGCTGCAGCCAATCAAGTTGTTTTTTGTCTGTCCTTACCTTTTCTGTCTATAAACACTGTCTACCCACATTGCTGGACAAAACTCTCTGACCCACTCTTAGTTCTGAGTGCTGCACAACTTATGAATCGTTCTTTGCCCAAATAAATCCTGACCATTTTAATTTGCCTAAAATTTTTCTTTTGACAATAGTAAACCTACAGCCTTAATGTTTCGAAGATGTAAAAGGCATGTTATAAGCCAATCAAAGTGTAGAAAACGAAGGATATTTATGAAATGAGAATCAGAGCCTCAAATTGCGGGCAGAAACCAACTCCTGAATCCTGCATGTGTATGATGGGTGGTCTTCAAGCAGCTAAGAAAAAAGCAATTCAATTGAGATTTGAGTGTTTAATCAACAAGCACCAAATTGGATTAATTAAAAAATAATGACACCTAAGCACACAGTCAAATCAATGAAAATCAAATATAAATAAAAATCTTTTAAGATAGTCAGAGAAAAACTATATATACCTCATATGGGACAATGATTATAATGACTACTAAATGTTCTTCAAAATCAAGTAAATTGATATAATTTTCACAGCAGAATCTCATATCCAAAATAGCCCTCAAGAATACAATCAAAATATAGACATTTTAAGATAAATACGAAGTAACAGAATTTGTCTAAAGTAAATCTTCACTCTTAGAAACTTCCAAAGAAGTTCTTTAAATTGAAGGGGAAAAAATGGATAAAAATTCAGATTCTTAGGAAAAATAGAAGGGCATCAGAAGTTAAATACATTCAGTTAAATATAATTTTTTAAATGTACTTCTTCTTTAAAAAATATATAATTACTCAAGGTAGAAATTATAACATTGAGTTGTGCAATATAATACATCTGATCACTATACAAAGAAGAGTGGAGGAGAAAAAATTATTTTAACTCTAAGTTAAGAAAATAGTCAGGGCTACGTATTAAAATTACTGGACATTTGATAATCTCTGCAGCTATTTTTCATTTGCACAAGTTGGAGAGAGAGTGCTATTAACATTGAATGGGTTCCATCTAGGAATGCTTTATAATTTTCTACAATTCTCGTGATAGACACCATAATTATCCAGAATGTCAATATTACCGAGAGAGATATCTTATCCTTAAAAATAAAATAAAATAAAATAATTTAAGTAGATAAAAAATGAAAGTAAAATTTATAGCTAGGTGTTGGTTCAGTGGTAATACAACCAAACTTGCATGAGTCAGGTCCTGGGCTTGTATCTGGGGACTTTCCTGAGCATACCAAGCACACATGGGCATGCCCATGATCCGAGCTAGCTAAGACAGGATAGATTGTGGCACAAAGATTCTCTTGATGATACATATATTTCTGAGTCTCTTGTATTCTCTCTCTACCCCCATCTCTCTCTCATATAATAAATAAATAAATGAACTTTGAAGAAAGTTCAAATTGAATTGTAAAAAATAAAATCGTAAAAATATTTTAGTTACGTCAAATAAGGAATGGCAATAGAAACCAAAGCACTCAATCAAAAGAAGGAAAAACAGAAAACATATAATAAAAGTAGCTTAATTCCACACAGATGAATAATAACATTACAAATTAGTTATTAAATTTGCCAATGAAGTAGGAGTTATGTGACTTTTATCATCTTACTTCCGTGTTAATCAACTGGGTATGATTTGCATAATCTTCTGATGGAAAAGAATGTGTTCATGGTTTCCCCGTGTGACATTTGAAGCATGTTATTTAAATACATTTTTTAGAAATGTATTTGAGAGGATCATCAATTGGCATAATGGCTACGTCACTGGACTCCTACGTAGTCGACCACGGTTCGAGTCCCAGACCTGGTGGCTTAAACTCACGCCAGGTGCATGTGTGTGTGTGTGCCCAAGATCCTGAGAGGAGGATGAAGAGAAGGGATTGTGGTGTGGCCGTCCCCCTTGCAAGGTGATTTCTTGCTTTTTGTCTCTCTGTCTCTCTCTGTCTTTCTGGTGAGAGCACACACCCTATAGCAAAAATATCTCTAAAATAAAGAAAAAAAATGTATTTGAGATAAGAAAAATGTGTAATCTGGGAAGTTGAAAGCATTTATAGTTTGCATCAGTGCCTTTTTAGGGAAATTTCCTGAGTCATGGCACCCTCCCTCCTTTGTCACAACCAATTGAGTCAGTTAAATTCTTGATTTGAGAGGAACCAATCTATGTTTTAGACTTAGCAGATCAGATCATTTTGTGTGAAAAATTGAGCTAAATTCTAGAAACTGTGTGGGGATGGGGATAAGTAATACTGTACTTTTTTAGAGAACATGCTCACTCTTTGACTGACATGCCAAGGGTATTCCTCTTTCTGACCCTTCTAGAAGTGTAGATATTCATTGTTTTCTTTAAGTATTATTAAGTTCTATTAAGAAATTTATTTTGGCTCATCTTATAATTAATGCACTTCAAATTTTTGAACAAAGTAGAATGAGTTGCAAGGTTGTTAAAAATATGCCATAAAGCTGTCAAAATATCTTTTTTTATGACAAATAACTATATTTGTCACTCCTAAAAAAGGATAGAATTGAATAAAAACAAACTGTTTTGATTGCTGAGAAACAAAATATTTGTACTAAGAACTTGAAAGTCGAAAGTAATGCAGATATTAAATGGGTTCATTTCTTAACCTTTATTAGGCAATTAAACTAGCTAACTTCTATAGAATAGTGATGTTATTTTAGGTATTACTTAAAAAAATTAGTTTATATAAAGTAGATTTGAAACTCAAGGGCTCTTGGCAACAATTTACATTTCAAATCTTTTTTGCTGACTTGGATTTGCAAACAGAAATGGCACCACTCACTAGAGAATTGCATATATTTATGTAATCAATAAACTTTTTCTTAGTATACCTACTTTCATAAAAACACTCTCAGGTGGCTTTATTTTTACACCATGGCCAGGAGATAACACTCTAAATTATTATAATTTGGGGACAGGATTTCTCATGAGCTAAATATTCTAGGCCAGGTGTTGCAAACTAATTTTGCTTACACTGCCTCAATATGTGAAGGACAAAAGAAGCCAACTTTATAAATAGAAAATTGGCAAAGAGTTGAGACAGGTTAGCATCATAGAGCCAGAAAAAAAATACACACACTCTTTTGGAACCTAGTGCTGTATACAGACTAAAACAATAAGATCTCTATATAATTTCATAGTTAAATAATGATGTTTTAAGCTAATATATAAATATTTGGAATAGTTTGTTCAATTATTATTGATTTGTATTGTAAGATAAATAAATTATATATATATATTTTTTCAAAATAACAAGATGAGAATAGTCAAATAATTGGCTTTTTGTAAATTATAGAAAAGCCTTCGAACTCTTGCAGTAGTCACTTTGGTACCCTTTTATCATGTTGACGTATCCTTCTGTGAAAATTCATTTTCCATTACACTTGAAATTGGTATTGGAATAATATCTCCTTAAAAAAACCATAGTTTAAATTTAGAATTTATTTAGTTACCTCAAAATTTTAAAAATACTTAGTACCTTAAATTTATATATATAAAATTATAAAACATATTTATAAATATATAATATATTATATATAATATTATATATATGCATGTATGTGTGTGTATATATACATAAACATATATATGTATATCTATATAGATAGATATAGATATACATATATAAGTTTTTGCCATAGGGCTGCATTCGCTAGAGAGAAACAGAGAGAGAAAAAGTGAGAAATCACTCCCCTGGGCGCATGGTCCCATACAATCCCTTCTCCTCCGTTCTTCTGTTGGGATTTTGGACACAAATGTACAAGTACCCAGCATAATTTTCAGGTCTTCAGGTCTGATACTCGAACTGTGGAAAGCCATGTGGGAATCCAGTGCCCTTACGAACACAGACCTGCTGACCCTACAAATACATTCTTATGGTTATCTGCACACAGTTTTTCCTCTTAGTTCTAAATTTGTAAAGCTGCCTTAGAAATATCGCCCTCATAAATATCTAGCTATGTTGGTTTGCATTTACAGAAGACAATAGATTAATCAAGCATCATTAATGGGAACCAACAAATCAGTTAAACAACCAAAATGAAAGAAACAAAGGTATTTTTCTAAACAGCCTCTACACTAAAAATCAATATGAAAGCTCTTAATTGTTTGATAAAAAGAAATCATTAAAAAATACTACATTTTATAAGATTATAAGAAAAATATTTCCCAAAACAGAAGTGATCTTTTGTTTTTTAGAGAGGTTTTTGCTATAGGGCACGTGTGCTCGCCAGAAAAACAGAGACAGAGAGATAGAAAGTGAGAAATCACCCCCCACCTGCCCCCCCCCAGGGGAGATGGCCATGCCACAATCCCTTTTCCTCCATTCTCCTCTCAGGATCTTGGGCACACACGCACACGCACCTGGCGTGAGTTTGAGCCACCAAGTTCAGGACTCAAACTGTGGTTGATTATGCGGGAGTCCAGTGACACAACCATTACACCAACTGCTGGTCCCAGAACTGATCTTAAATATTGGGTCATCAGGAAATTCATGATACATTTTTGCTTAGCAAAGCATAGAAAAGTATGTTATGATTTTCCCAATGACCTAAAGTAATTGGAAAATAATACATGGGAATCATATATGTGTTATATCTCCTTCCTCCCAACCAAGGAGAAGCTGATTGATGGGGAGTTTTTTCCTAGTTGTGTGGTGCTTTGTTAATGATAAAGATTATGGCAAGATTTTATCTCATACTTTCCAACTAGCTTTGAAGGAGCTGGCCTTTGCTTAGTAGCAAATAAAAACCTCATAAACAGTTTCTGGGTTTCCAACAATGGAAATATACCTTTAAATTTTTGTTGCATTGATATATTTATGGGGGAAAGGAGATTCCAGGGCTTCTTATTCTGCTATTTTGTTGACATCAATTTCTATACATTTGTTTTGTAATATGTCATATTTTCTCACTTAGATACTCAGAATTACTTGACAATATCCTTTTATTTGGTTTCTCTACTCTATTTTAAATTATCAAATTTTATGTTTTAATATCTTATCTATTCTTTGATTAGTTTTGGTCTAAGTTTTCTTACATTTCTTTCTATCCCTTTCTTTTATTCTCTTTTTCAATCTCTCTCCAGTTTGTTTTCTTTTTATTAAACTACAGAGATATTCTGCTTTGTCACATACTTCAGTTAGGATGGATTCTCCCATTCATCATATAGCTCAGGTCATTGGGCTGCTGGCACTTACGGAATGGCAGGTAATTAAGGCTGAGACAAAGAAAACATGCTGACAAGTTTTGAGTCTACTTTTAGAGGAGAAAGTCTTGATTTTCTTGGGACTTTCCAGAAGTGAATTATGAGCAGTAGAGAATAGAGGAGTACTGGCCCATGAAGCTGAGATAAATCAGAAATTTCTGCCAGAAGTTCTATCAGAGAGGCATTGACCATCTGCACTTCTGAGTTCACTGCCACTTCCTTTGTTCTATTTCATCCTTCTCGTGTTATATACACAACGACCTGCTGCAACCCTCTACCATGCAGTCCATAGGCCGCAGGTTATGTTTTTAGTTTGGAAAAAATATTGATTTCTTCTTTTATTTATTAAAAATAAGTATACTATTCTCTTATTAAAAAAACATCAGTCCATGGGGGCCTGAAGGTGGCTTGTTGGTTAAGGTGCTGAATTCTCACATGATCAACCATGGTTCTAGTCCCAGATTTGGTAGGTTGAAAATTAGGATGGGCATATGTGCATGTATGCCCCAAATCCTGAGAGTAGAATGGAGGAGAAAGGACTGTGGCATGGCCTTCCCCACTGGAGGTAGAATGTTAATCAGATTGTAGGGAACCCCAAATAATCCCTATAAGTAGAAATTCAATAGATTAAGAAAGCAATCAAGTGACCTAACATGCCGTCAGTAACTATTTTCCTCCTTTTCACGGTATAAAAGACTAAACGGCTGTGTGTTGTAAATGTGAGGATCTACCTCCTTGCTGCCCAAGACTGCCTCATTATCTAAGCTTCATTTAAATTAGACTTCCTACCAACCTTGAGTTATCTGCCTGATTCTCTGATCAGAGCTTGCCCTCTATTTATATTTCCATCAGAGAGTTGTCCAACAACATATATATATATGTGTGTGTGCACTCGTATAAGCACATGGGCACCACCTATGTAGAGGGGAAAAAAAAGAGACAAACAGAGGAAATAAAGAGCTCTTGTTGAAATTTTCTTACTTTTAGTTTACCATTTTTTTTTTTTTGGAGAGATTTTTGCTATAGGGCACGTGCGCTCGCCAGACAGACAGAGAGAGACATAGAGACAGAAAGCGAGAAATCACCCCCCGGGGGGATGGTCACGCCGCAATCCCTTCTCCTCCATTCTCCTCTCGGGATCTTGGGCACGCACGCACATGCGCCAGGCATGAGTTTTAAGCCACCAGGTCCGGGATACGAACCGCGGTCGACTACGTGGGAGTCCAGCGACATAGCCATTACGCTAACTGCTGGTTCCCTAGGTTACCATTTTGAAGTGAGATTAGAAAAAGTGAATGCTAAAGTCACACTGTCTCTAGATTTTTACATGTGATTGGTCAACACAATTTTAAAAGTTGTCACAGTCACATGAAAAATTAGCAAGAAATATCTAAGCAACTAGCGATAATAACTATCAAATTTCTAGTCACTAAATATTCTGTTAACACATTCAATAATAATAGTAAAAAAAGCAAAAATGTCAGGATATATTATATAACTTCATAGTAAATACAGTACAGGATTTTGCTTAATAAATCAGACATTAAGTATGAATATTGTAACACTTGATTAATTGACCTGTGAATCAAAAAGATACATTACCTCTCCAAATACACACATCTGTTTTTTTTCTTTTTATCCTGATTTCTAAGCTGCAACTTCTTTTGCATCTTCTCTCTGTTTTTGTTTTTTTTTTTGTAATGTTTTGTCAAATACAACCAAAAGGTACAAATGCACAGTCCTAAACATTTTCTATTTTTTTTTCAATTTATCCTTCTAGTAACTGTAAGTTACGCCAATGTTTTAACAAGTGGTGTTTCAATATGCTTATGAAAAAAAAAGTTTTAATGAAACAATACAAGTCATTAATGACTTCATCTTTTGCCTCAAAACAGTCTCAAGAGAAAAAGACCTTGCTGCCATTTTTCGGAATAGGAATCTTGCTCAAGAAATATTTATTTCATTAGATTGCTTTAGAGCTCCTGCTTTTTGGTGTATAGCTATATAAGTTCTAAGCTGGAACAATTTTTTTCCCTCTTCTCTGTTTATTTCCTTAACTTTTCTGGAACTATAAGTCTATTCTTATAATGGATCTTAAATGCTTTTATCTTTCTTCTTAAAAATATTTTTGCCAAAAGTAAAAAAATTTGTAGCTGTAGATTTTTTTGTTGCATTAACATATTCATTAACAATTTTCTCATTATAGGAAATCTGAAAATAATTACATACCTAATAAAAATACTTCCCACTATTTCTTTTTCCTTGCAAATTTTATTAGGAAATATTTTAATTGTAAAATTTATCTTTCAATAGAGAACATTTTTTACAAAATTTAATTGTAGTACTCTTGAAATAACTTTATCAACCTGTGTTAAACATGTAAAGGTATAATTTAACACAAATATCTTTCCTCTAATATAGAGAAAGCTATAAACTCATAAGTTTTAAACTCATAAGTTTTATTATGTGTGGAGATAATTTTAACAACAATTAGTCACCTGCCCATCATTTTAAAGCAAGTAAGGCTCACTGATCTTACAATTAACCAATTACACAAACAAGCATATTGCTTGCAATTGTCAACAGAAAAACAAATTCAAACAGCTTTCTCTATATTAGAGAAGTGCTATGTCAGTTGCTAGCCTGAGGTCTTGAATAATGTGATTTTGTTTCTTTTACAGTATTGACTTTATTAAATGATTGATTATCATTTTGTCACTATTATGGCTTTCCCTTGGTTGTATACATTACTCAAATGTTATGGAATAAAGAAGTAATTCATAAAAATAATCAATTTGCAGACCAGCAGTTGGCATAATGACTAGATCGCTGGACTCCAATGTACTAGACCACAGTTCAAGTCTCAGACTCTGTGGCTTAAACTCACGCTGGGCGCATGTGCGTGCATGCCCAAGATCCCGAGAGAAGAGAGAAGGGATTGTGGGGTGGCTATAAACCTGGGGGGTAATTTCTTGCTTTCTATCTCCCTGTCTCTCTCTGTCTTTCTGGTGAACGGACGTGCATTATAGCAAAAATCTCTCCAAAAAAAGAAAAAAAAAGAAAAAAATAATTTGTTCAGTTATTAATAAGTATTTAATTTTTCTTGGCTTAAGATATGTTAAAAGAAATTCTTATATTTCAGAAAAAGAATTTCACACTATACATATTTTTTGAAAATAGTTATTTGTTTAATTTTATTTATTATTGTTATCATTTAATTCTACTAGAGAAAGACATAGAGGAAAAATGAGAAAGCAAGCCTCCAGGTTTGAGACTTGAACTATAGTGGGCCATGTGAGGGTCCAGTGCCTTAACCATTATGCCACCTGCCATTCCCCTGTATTATATATTCCTTATTGAATACATTAGTTGTAAAATTAATTACTTAACTTTGTATTCAAGACCCAATCTGTGGAAAATTTAGTTGACCATTTCTCTTCTGCTGCTGTTCTCTTTAATAGATACACAAAATCTATGTGTTATTTTAATAGGATGACAAATTTCTCCAGGTAGCACTTTAAGAATTCTATATATCCAATACTTGAAAAAAAGTGCGTTGGGGATTATAATTTGGCTTTTATTAGAACATGTCTCTTTAACTGTAAAGGTAAAAAATATGGTTATTTTTAAATGAAGTCAAATACCTTATTTTAGTATCTCAGCTCTACCTTTGCTCTGCATGAGTAGAAGGGCCAGTCCCTACTGCCTTCAGCACCTTCCTATCTTTTGTAAGGATTAAAGTCATTTTAATAAAAGCATTGCAGGTATTACGTAAATCCATTGCTATGAGAATAACCAATATAAACATTAAGTTACACATTTATGACACCCATCTTATTTATCTAGGGAAAACTTTAAACTTGTATTAACCCTATTAGAAGTAAATGTAAACAACAATAGAAATAAAAGACTGTTGATTTTAATATCACTGTCCCTTGATATTCTAACCTCTAACCTCTAGTATCAGGAAAGATAAACTTTAAATATTTGTTCAATATTTCCACATAAATTCTTAATATAAAAAGTGCATGATGGTGGGGCCAGCAGCTGGCGTAATACTTTTGTTGCTGGACTCCCATGTAGTCGACCGCAGTTCGAGTTCCAGACCTGGTGGCTTAAACTCATGCCAGGCACATGTGTGTGCTTGCCCAAGATCCCAAGGGGAGAATGGAGAAGAAAGGATTGCAGCATGGCCATACCCCCTGGGGGGTGATTTGTCACTCTTTCTCTCTGTCTCTCTGTCTTTCTGGCAAGCACATGTGCCCTATATCAAAAAAAAAAAAAAATAAGTGCATGGTGGTTAGGTGCCAGATCTCACATGGTCAATACTGCAATTCAAGTCCCAGAACTGGTAACGTGAAAAAAAGCCATGTGCATGTGCATGTGTGCCTAAAACCCAAGAGGAAAATGAAAGAGAAAGATTGCAGTGTGGCCATTTTCCCATTTTCCCTTGAGGGGGTGATTTCTTACTTTTCCCCTTTGTCTCACTGTTTGTCTCCCTCTCTGGTGAGTGCATGTGCCCTATAGCATAAACAAGAACCAAAAAAAATTGAAATAAAGTTAATATGCATTTAACTTTCTATACTCGTGACTGTGTTTCTCTTATACCAAAATAAATTATCTATAAAATTCAATATTCTTTAAGAATTTTTTAAAATTGCAAAATTTAAAGACCTATAAATTGTGATTCTTTGCTTTTTTCCTTTAGTGTACATAATTCCATAAGGCAGTACATGTCCAGATTTGGGGGCAAGATCACACCCTACACTTGCCTGAGCTCAGTTTGTCCAGAGTTGCCATTTTGGCATCACCTAGAGAATTTCAGGACTTTTGTGGAGGCCAAACCAGATTGATTCCTTTCCTTTAAGACAACATTGTCGCTTGACTCAATCTATGATCATTTGTAAAAGTCTAATTTTTTTCCCAAAGATGGATATTTCCAAAGATAATAAAAAAGTGAAAAACTAATTTCTTATAAGTAAACCCAACTCTTATAAATGAATATTGGGGCATGATACATTCATTATAATAGAAATGCAAATAATCACCTAAAATAATTGCTTTGCCCAAGACAACATGGATTGTCCATCTATATTTGAAAATATTTGAGCTGTCCAAAGACCAATTCATTTTTCTTAGATCTTTTCTCAACACAATTTCAAAAATACACCAAAGGCAGGAATTATTTTCATTTTGTGCTCCACTGTAATGCTTTTACATGTAATTTTAAAAAAATTATCACAAGGTCGGGACCAGCAGTTAGCGTAATGGCAATGTCGCTGGACTCCCATGTTAGTCAACCGTGGTTCGCGTCTCAGACCCGGTGGCTTAAAACTAACGCCGGGCACGTGTGCGTGTGTGCCCAAGATCCCAAGAGGAGGGAACCAGCAGTTAGCGTAATGGCTATGTCGCTGGACTCCCACGTAGTCAACCGCGGTTCGCATCCTGGACCTGGTGGCTTAAGACTCATGCCAGGCGCATGTGCCTGCATGTCCAAGGTCCAGAGAGGAGAATGGAGGAGAAGGGATTGCGGCGTGGCCATCCTCCCCCGGGGGGTGATTTCTCGCTTTCTGTCTCTAATGGCTCTCTCTGTCTGTCTGGCGAGCGCATGCACCCTATGGCGAAAATCTCTCCAAGAAAAAAAAAAAAAAAAAT
>NW_006159765.1:603460-663356 GCF_000334495.1 Tupaia belangeri chinensis
AGATCCTGAGAGGGGAATGGAAGAGAAGGGATTGCAGCGTGGCCATCCCCCCTGGGGTGATTTCTCGCTTTCTGTCTCTCTGTCTGTTGTCTGGCAAGTGCACATGCCCTATAGCAAAACCTCTCCAAAAACAAAAAAAATTATCACAAGGTATAGATACTCACCAGAGAGAGACAGAAACAGAAAGAGAGAGAGGAAAACCTTCTAATGGCACACGGTTATCCAAAAGTTCTTCTCCTTTGTTACTCAGTTCTATTGGGTTTTAGGGCACTCACACAAAAATGTCTTACATTTTTTTTTTCTTTTTAGAAAGATATTTTGCTATAGAGTATGTGTACTCACCAGAGAGATGGAGAGACAGAAAGCAAAAAAATCACCCCCCAGGGGAGATGGCCATATTGCAATTGCTTCTCCTCCATTCTCCTCATGTGCCCAGCTTGAGTTTTAAGATGCCAGGTCCTGAACTCAAACTGAGGTAGACTACAAGGGGGTCCAGTGATGTGACCATTATGCCATCTGCTGGTCATGCCTAGTCTTTTCAATCAAGCAACCAGACCCAAATTAGAATCGCAGTTAGCCAAATGGAATTGAGTTCCCTTAACGACCACAGTATGAGGCTGGCCCTACATATACATTTCAATAAGGCTTATTTCCTCTGATTTGTTAACATTCTTAAATGACTACAAACATTTATTTGAATTATTTGTAAAAATGCATTCTAAAATCAAAAAAGCAGAATGCATTTCTTTGCAATATGTTTCTTACAAAAGGAATTTTGGAAATTAAATTGCACAATCAATATAATTTAATTTATTGATAACTGGTAAATGTGTCATTGATAATACTTTTTTTTTTTGGTTTTGTTCCAACAGGGATGCATTATTTTAATTATATTAAATACAGACTTTAAGAAAGAGAAGGTTTAAAAAAGTAAAGCAATTTTCTACTGAGTAACTATATCATTTTTACTGATAGCAGATTTTGGCAACAATATAAAAAGTTAATTCTTAGGCCAGCCAGTGGCATGATGGTTAAAGCAGCTAAATCCCACGTGGTCAACTGAGTACTTTGAGTCTTAGATGCAGTGGCTTGTAAAACTCACCAGGTGCGTGTGAGTACATGCCAAAAATCCACAGAGAAAAAAGGAAGAAGGAGGCTGTGGCATGGCTATCTCCCCTACGTGGTGCATTCTCATGTTCTCTCTCTGTCTGCCTCCAATGAGCACACACACCCTATAGCAAATTTTTAAAATAAATCATTAAAAGATGAACAGTTAAGTTATACAATAGGAATGGACAATAAGGTTACAACTATATTTGTCATCATTGGCTCTGTTTCACAGCATGCAAAATCTATTTGAATTTCATTTGATAGGATGCAAGTAAGAAAAAAATCAGAAAGAAACAGAACAGAATGAATAAAGAGAAAATAATATGCTAAAATGAATCTCTAAGGAATCAAAACCTTTATTTGGAAGTCTTACAAATATTACAACCTGATGACAACAAATTCAGATAGAAAACAGTCAGTGTTCAGGAAGTGAGAGGGAGGGCAGGGCAAGGCTTTTATGTCAAAAAGTTTAAGTCACTACAGGACAATTGGCATTCTTTGCAGTGAGGTTTTTGCTCAAGTAGCAAAAGCTGTGAGCAGGTATGTGAGGTACATGAACTATACGAACGCTATGGGAGGTGAAAATAAGCCTATGAAACAGCAGTCTGGCATTCCAGCTCATATCCTGAGTTTCCCCTGGTATCTTATTCCAGAAGTCTGTATCGAAGTGTGAAGTAGGTCAACGTTTACATCTTGTGTAGGACAGAGACATGCCAGAATCCCTTCTCTGAATGGTTCTCGTACTCCATTTCATTTGCTCTAAATTATTGTCTCCACATTTTTGTTCAGATTTTGCAGTTTGTAATCTCTTCCATTTCGGTACTTCCTTATTAAATCCCAAATAAGAACTCTAAGAAAAGTATTACTGGTTTTATAAAATAATTTGTCTGAAATAACAGTCATTAATCATTAGTATACACACAGAAACACACACACACGTATATATAAATTTGTTATAGGGCACCTGCTCTCACCAAAGAGAGATAGAGAGATTGGGAAACTGAGAAGGCATGCTCCAGGGGCAACGCCACATTATAATCCCTTCTCCATTTTCCTCTTGAGATTTTGGGCACATATACGTGCTCAGCATGCTTTTCAAGTCACCGGGTCCAGGCCTTGAACTACACAGCCAGTCACGTAGGATCCAGTTCCCTAACCATCACATCACCAGCTGGCTTAGCATGTATTTATCTCTTAGATACATTTTACCCAATTTTTACTTTTAATCACAGTCACTGACACTCCTTTTAACATTAATTTGATTCCACGTGAATAAATTTATTGTTCCAATTCTTAGCTTTAATTCCAGTATTTTTTAAATATATTTAAGACTTGAAAAGTTCTCTCTTAAAGAAAAATATGCCAAGAAATTCAACATATAATAATTAGCTAGCAAAAAAGCTGTTCCTAATAGAATTAGCTTAGGGCTTAGAACTGTACCTACCAAGCCACTGTCCACCCAATTATGGCTTTGAGGCATTTTTAAGGATATTGAAACATATGAAAATTGGTGATACACTCCAAACACATTCATTCCCAATATGTTTTATTTACTGTTTACAAGCTGGCAAGGCTTCTCATCAGGGCCTACAGTAAATAACAAAAGAGCTTCCTCAAAAGGAAGCTTTCCCAATGGGATTAAAAGGATGCCAGCAGAAACTCAGGGGGGACAAAAGAAGGTATCTATATTTTAATATTTAAAGTAGAATGTCCCTTTTGTTGTATGAACATCATACCTTTTTTAATGTAAATTCTCTGAAAGTGTTGAAATTTTCAGGCATAGGAGTATAAACAAGAGTTTTGTTTATTTGTTTTTCTCACCACTTTCTTCAAACTCTGTTTGGGTCTTGTTTCTTGTTGCTTTGTGATAGCTCAGAAATGATGCCAATGCTTTTTTGGACTTTTCAGCCATTAGAACCGTGTTATGTTCAGTTATTTAAAAGTTAAATCCAGTTGAAACTGGGCGCACACTGGTGAGCCTCTTATCAGTCACGTCTCAGGTAGTACATCTTCGGCTCTTTTCTTCTAGGCTGCCTGAACCTGCAAGCGGCCTTCTTTGATGTAGACTTCCAAGGACAACTTAAGTTTGATTTTATTTCTAATACCTATTTGACCCAGAGGAAAATTCATGCTTTCTTTTTCTAAAACTGCACAATTGCTTGCCAAACCATCACCAGAATTCCCTGAAGTCATTTATATGACTTCCCTTTACCTCCATCCCTGTTAAATTGCAACCCACTGTAACTAGGAAGGTGATACTTTAAAATATGAACACCTGTTCAACTGTATTTTTTAACATTTTCTCATCTTCACTTGTTACCAGTAGTTGCATCCTGCTTTTACACTGTAGTCCTTATATGTCCAACTTCTTCAAGGAGCAAATGTTATAGGAGAGATTCTTTATCAACAATGTAAAAGTTACACATATGCCACAAACATTTCTATATATTATTTATGATACCTCTAAACCATCCAAATAGTATAGAACCAGTAGAAAATAGCATTTAAAGTCTGGGTTTCTAAGTCAGAAGAGTAGGTTTCATAATTAAAAGTTTTGATAATTTCATAATTTACCTCTATTTGTCTGCTGCTAATTAAACTTTATATTTTGTAAGAATTAGACATTACACAGGTAACTAATTGTAACCATTCGACTATATACATAGGAACTTGGGTAACGTATATGAGCAACTTGGTTTGTAAGTAAAAGAACTGATGTTTTAAGACATCAATTTATTAAAACAAAAAGATGCCATCTTATGTCAATTACTCAACCACAACTTAGGCTGGAAGTCTCAAGTAATAGCATAGCTTCAAATTTACATGGAAATTACTGACTGATATTCATTACAATTGGAGAAGCATCTAAATAATCTTATGTTTGGAGGGGCCACCATATGGTATTTCCAAAATTATTGGATTAACAGGTTTTATTTTCTTGTGATTTAAGTAAATGTGACATTAAGTTATCAAGTCATTATTTACAAATCTTATTTTAAAAATAAGAATTACATTTATTGGTGTAGAAGAAAGAAATGAGAAGAAACTACAAATTGGTTTGGATGGATGTATGGGTGGTTAGATAGAATAATTAATTGATAAAAGCTTTTTGAGAAATTTAGTTGGACTTAGTAAAATGTGTATATTTTTCATAATTGATTGATAGCGAATAAATTATATAAAGAGGGATCATCTCTAATCTACATTTCTATATAGTTGCCAGTACTTTTTTATTGCCAGTAATTTTTCACACTTTCTTGTTTCTTCTTAGTATCACTTACTGAAGATTACACGTTAGTGCAATACTTCTTTTTTAAACACTTAAATTTGTTTCTTATCTTTTTCATTTTAAATTTCATTTTTATTGAATATTTTTATTTATTTTATACATTTGACCACTGTACATCACCACAGCTTGTTAAATGAATTTTCCCAGCATGAAAACACTACACACCCATCCAATTAAAGATATTATCATACACATTATCATCAACCGTGTCCCTTAAATGTCTGTCTCTCTATTTTTCTCCTTGATTATCTTCCTCTTACTTCTTCAGTGGAAAAAATGTAGGAAGTGGGTTGTATAGCCAAATACCCAAAGATAATTAACATTTTTTCAGGTTTTTCCAGAAAATTACCTAGAGTCAAATAAGATTGCTTAGACATGTAAGGCATACATAAATTAGTGATTTTTTTTTATTTGCTATTTTGTCAGTAGCTGCTTTTTTATTATTCAAGTACATGTTGTAAATGAAACATCACATCAATGACAAGACTAAAGTTTCACCATTGTACCAGGGGAGAAAAATAGTATTTTATTTCTAGAAATAAATAATTCATAGCATATTAAAACTTTATGCTTTCAAATATTACATCATCAAAATCAAAAAGTAGAGATGTAACTATACTCCTTGTACTTAACTTAAAGTGAATATGACTTTCAGCCTACCTTTAAAAACTACTCCATTCCTAAAATGCAATATTCAACATAAAAAAATAAAGTCACTAATAAATGGCACATTTTTCTTCGTATTGTTTTTTATAAAGGCTTATCTAAAAGTTTTTCATCTCAGACCCATCTTCTACTTCACATTCTTTAACAAGGACTTCTAATTTTTTAGCTTTCTTTTACTATATTTTGTTTCTTCAACTAAAATTTATGTTCTCTTTTGGTAAGATTCTTTGTACTTTTTATACATACATGAAACAAATTTATGAAATGATTAAAATAAACAATATTGGTCATAAATAGACATACTAATCTTTTTTTGAGGGGGAGAGGTTTTTGCTATAAAAAGAGAGACAGAGAGACAGAAAGTGAGAAATCACTCCCCCAAGGGAGGATGGTCACGCCGCAATCACTTCTCCCCCATTCTCCTCTCAGGATCTTGGGCACGCACATACAAGCGCCCAGCGTGAATTTAAGCCACTGGGTCTGGGACTCAAATGACAGTCTACTATGTGGGAGTTCAGCGACATAGCCATCATGCCAACTGCTGGTCCTGACATACTAATCTTTTTCCCTCTTTGCCTAAGGTTTGTTCACACTTTCTTAATTTGAGTAAGATTAAAGCTCTTTTGCGGTTTTGTTCAGGATGGAGCACTTGTGGACACACCAGAAGGCGTGAGAGAGAGGCACCCTTTACAGGGCCTTGTCACACTGCGATCCCCTTCCTCGCACACATCAGCATGTGAAGTCCAACCTCCTGGAATTGGAAGCAACATCGTCATTTGGATTCCAGCTCTGCTGTTCAGGACGCTACTGACACTGCCAAAGAGTCTGAAACAGCATTAAGGTTCTTAATGCAAATTAATTTTTTAGATGTAAGTTAATAAAGAATTACTTGAGTAAACTTACTTTTATTTGGAAAATAAAGGGCATATGACTAATAGTAACTGGATACATTTCTCTGACATTAAGCAGATCTATATGGACACAAAAATCTAGAAATTCACAACACTGACATCTAGAATTTACATGATTAAGATCAGAACCAAATATTCATTAAACAGAAGCCACATAAGAATCTAGCTACTAATACTCAATAAATTTAAGAGCAGTGAGGTAACACACACTGTCACATGAATCAAAAAAATAAATAATAAATGTAAAATTAAAAGACTGGTTATTTAACTTTTAGCCATTCTTTGATACGATGTTTAGCAAGGCAAGGACTGCCTCAGACATAAAAACAGAGACAAACTCTCTACTGTGCTGGCTTTTTGTAAAGAAGCTAGGTGAGACGGCAGTCTTCAGTGCAGTCTGTAATGATCCTTTTTACGTGGTAGTCACATCCACATACAGTCTTCTCTTACACTGAATACAGAACTCATCTGTGTTACCTGAGGCATATTACAGACATTGTAGTGTATGACTTCCAAGTTTACCTCATAAAAGACATTGCTTCAGGCCAGCTCCCTGGCTTGGTGAATAAGGTAGCCAGATCCCACATGGCCAATCATGTGGCTCCAGTCCCAAATTTGGTGACTTTGGAAACATGCCATGTGCTTGCTCAAAATCTCAAACAGAGGAAGAGATAGAGGAGAAGGGGTTGAGATGTTACCATTCCTCATGGGGGTTGCTTTCTCCTCTCCTCTTTCTTTCTCTGGCAAGTACCCTCTAGCAAAAACAGCAGCAAAAGAAGACAGTGGTACTTCTGTTTTACTGTCTCTTGGATCACCTTTTTTTTTTTGGAGAGGTTTTTGCTATAGGGCGCGTGCGCTTGCCAGACAGACAGAGAGAGACAGAGAGACAGAAAGCGAGAAATCACCCCCCCAGGGGGGATGGCCACGCCACAGTCCCTTCTCCTCCATTCTCGTCTTGGGATCTTGGGCACACACGCACACGCGCCCGGCGTGAGTTTTAAACCACCAGGTCTGGGACACGAACCAAAGTCAACTATGTGGGAGTCCAGCAACATAGCCATTACGCTAACTGCTGGTTCCCTTGGATCACCCATTTTAGGGACAGTAAGCCCATGACTTGGACAATCCAGTGGCTCTGTGGAACAAGTCATATGCCAAGGAACAAAGGCGTCCTGCCCACAGGCAGCATGGACTTTCCAGTTATGTAAGTGAACTGCCAGGGACTGGCTCCTCCATCTTCATTAAATCTTGAGATGATGCCATACTCAGCTAACATATTTTAAACCCAGGGAATCTAGAATGAGAACTGGACAAACCTTTCCCTGCAAGGAGCACCTTAAAGTAGATAACAGTCTTTATACTATCGCTGTAAGGCTTGCAAAATCTCTAAACAAAAAACCTAATCTACTGCTGGGCTTGAAGAAACTTGAACTTCAGCCAGAGAAGGCCAGTAGAGGCTTGTTTAGAACCACGAGATGCTCTGCAACTAAAGCGTACGGCTTTGCCTCCCCTATAAAAGAATGAGCAGAGAATGGCTCAGGGCTGCATGCCAGTCTGCCTGACACCCACTTTTATTTCTGTCCTTTCTCAATCCACAGCCCTTCCCCTCAGGGTACCCTATCACTAGACCCTCAGTCAGGGGCACTTCCCAAATGTTTGATCCACAAAAATTTTGTGAGATAATGAACATTTTAAATTGTTTAAGGCCCTATGTTTTTGGATAACTTTTACACAGTTGGAAAAATACATAATATATTAGGTTATCCCTCATCATATTCTTCTGAATAGTACATATCTTGTTTTTTATTCTCCATCATAGAATAAATAAGAAAAAAATTAGAAGAATGTCAGTAAAACAAAAGTACCACTGTCTTCTTTTATTAAACAGGGATGGAAATTGATTTATTGAATTACTTATAAAACATTCTAGGAAAGATACATAGACATTAAGATATAATAGTTCTGCATGCTGGAGAAAGGAAACTTATTGTACTTAATGAGATAAAATAGTGAGTAATAGGAATTAAAAAAGTAAGTTATTACCTCGGTTGAAGAAAGCCAGATGAGGGACCAGCAGTTAGCATAATGTCTATGTGGCTGAACTCCCGGGTAGTCAATTGCGGTTTGATGCCTGGACCCAGTGGCTTAAACTCAGGCCAGGTGCATGTGCATGCGTGCCCAGAATCCCGAGAGGAGAGTGGAGGAGAAGGGATTGTGACGTGGCCATCCCCCCTGGGAGGTGATTTCTCGCTGTCTGTCTCTCTGTCTCTCTCTGTCTTTCTGGGGAGCACACATCCCCTATACCAAAAACCTCTCCAAAAAAAGAAAGAAAGAAAGCCAGATGAGATGAATGTCTACCAGACACACAAAGTTGGATTGCAAATGATCCTTTTTCTGCTATAGTTTGGAGAAATAGCTTAATGGAAGAGTCAAGAACCAGTAACTAATCTGCCTTTTGTAAAAATAGGGTGGAATCTACTCATCAAAGAAGAAATAAAATGGGTCAATCACAATGATGTGCATAAGAAGCATATTTTCCCAGAAAATAAAAGTACCCAAACTAAAAAGTTTACCAGCCATAGAACAAAAACCACAACTTTCTCAGTAAAACAAAAATCCCAGAAGACACTTGAGTACTGTTTGCAATATTTTGAAGGGATTATAGAGGGCGAAGGAATATACATTTAGCCATACTGACATTCACTTTGTAAAGTCAGAAAAATATAGACATGTATTTAAGGAGTCAGAAACAATACTGGTCACTTTCTTGCAGTTAATATATAAATGCACAGACTAGTAAAATGAGCGTGAAAAAACATGAAGAAGTAAAAGGCTTTGGCATAAAAGCTTGGGAAATAAGTATCATATTTAGGGAAATAAGTTATTTATGAGATTAAGTAATTTTTACATCTATAGCAACAAAATGGTGGCACCTATTAGGCCACTGTTCTTCGACTCTTCAAAGAGACATTGCGTGGTGAAAGAACTTCAAAACATATCTTTAAATCGTTTGGTTATATTATTAAAAATTGGGTCTATGTGGAAAATTGAGTGATAGAAAGTGGTAAAATTGTTTGAAATCCACGTAGGGATCTATCATTTTTTTAATAAAAACAGCAAACAAGAATAGTGATGAAAAGAAAACAACATCAGCTGAATTGATTAATGCGATGTTTGTGCTATATCGTCTCGTAGGAAGTTGCTTTCTTATACATAAACAATGTAATATGTGTTTTCTAAGTTAATTCCAGACAGGAAGCTCTTTCAGTTTCCCAGCACCCATCGTTTGACTCTTTCAATACCGGTTTGCTACTAGATACTTGTACATTAGAAATAATTGCTATTCATTCTTATTTTTTAAGAGAGATTTTTGCTACAGGGCATGTGCAGTTGCTGGCAGGACAGAGAGACAGAAAGTGAGACATCATCCTCTGAAGGGGGATGGCCACACCACAATTCCTTTTCCTCCATTCTCCTCTTAGGATTTCAGGCATTCATGCACATGTGGCCAGCATGAGTTTAAGCCATCACTTTCAACTATATGAGAGTCCAGCGACATAACCATTATGCCATCTGCTGATCCCAAGTCTTACTTTTCTATTACTATTGTCCTATTTCAGAAATTCTAGCAAAGAATATTATAATCCAACTTTCTTCAATCACTTAGAAAATATCTAAGTATGAGTATAAGCCCCAAATTTTGAACTGCCAAATGAGCTTAAGCCATCAGTTCAAAACTGGCTTTAGAATTGTTCTGATGGATACTGAATTCAGTAACAGTTTGTTTTAGGAAAAAGTTGACACATTATTTATGCCTCAAAACCTTCTTCTGTTTGAAAATCCCAAGTGGAATAATGTTTACCCCCAATTCTCTAGTGCACTTGGAATATGGAGTGATACTTTCTTCTAGTGATATGTTCATTCGTGTTAAAGAAGAAATTCAAAGAGTCTGTAAAATATTATTCCTTTAAATCCAGACTAACGGTCTTTTGCACCTTAGTGTTATGTTACTGAATAAAAGCAATGCTTTCCCAATTGCCAGCTAAGGGTGTCATTCTTGGTTGAATGGGCAGTTTGAGTAACCGGGAGTAGAGAGGAACATTATGGAGCACATACTGTGAGTTTGGGAGAGTAAGAGGGTAGGCACATTCAATGCCACTGAACAGCCAGGTCACAATGGAAGCACTCTGCGGCATGTCGTTGACCAGACTAGAAACACACAGCATTATTCAATGGTATATTTCTAGCAGAGAACACAGTGGCACCATACTATAGGAGTTAAACACCTACATTTGCTGAGATCTTAGCTATACAGCTGGGAATTATTGGAAAAGAAGTGTTTGAAGAGAGAAGCATGTGAAAATGACCTATGAAAGCGTCAAAATTTTTTTTTTTACAGATCTGCATTTTTGGTCATTTTTCTATTTAGGGATTATTGAATTTAAACTTTGGAAATTATTAATTATAAGAGTATCAGTAGAGTACATTTCATCTTAGAACTTCTCTCTGGCACTCATTATTAAAATGCATTTTATGTTAAAAGTATATTCAGGGGACCAGCAGATGGCGTAATGGTTATGTCACTAGATGTCCACATAGTTGACTGTGGTTTGAGTTCTAGATCCAGCAGCTTAAAACTCACATCAGGGCATGTGTGCATCTGTGCCCAAAATCTTGAGAGGAGAATGGAGGAGAAGGGATTGTGGTGTGGCCATCCCCCTTGGGGGGGGGGGTGACTTCTTACTTTCTGTCTGTATGTCTCTCTCTGGCAAACGCATGTGCTCAATAACAAAAATTTCTCTCTCTTTAAAAGAAAAGAGATTTTTTTTTTCAGAAGAACATTTTAGTATAGTTGCACTTACTAATCTCAGTGTTAAGTAATATTGGTTTGGGTGAATCTTTTCTTTTCTTTTTCATTTGCTTATACATTTTTTTTCATGAGAGAGAGAGAGAGAACATTTCAATTGAGTATTCATTTCATGATCTTTCTATAGCCTTTAGCTAGCCCTGGGAGGGGCAAGTCCTTGCTTGATACACTTTGGCAAGTCTCTAGATGCTAACCAAGGACTTTTTTTTTTTTTAAGAATGATTTTATTGAACTTTATTATTATCATTATTATTTTCCAGTTTGATCAGAGAGAGACAGAGAGAGAGAGAGAGAAGAAGTGAGAAAGCAAACCACCAGATCTGAGACTTGAACCATGGTCAGCCATGTAGGAGTCCAGCGCCTTTAACTACCATGCCACTTGCCGGCCCCAACCAAGGACTTTCTCATGTAAGCTTGCCTTGAAGGGCATAATGGCTGACTTCTGCTCCACTGCCTCGACCCTTTCAACAGAACTTCATAGCAGATTTACAAATAGTGGAAATATCAACACACTAAGTTTTATCCACAAAGATAGTCACTCTGGTCAAGAAATCAGTTTTCAGGGGAAAAAAGTATATGTAAAATTTTCTTTTGTTTTCTATTCCTAAATTTCTCTTCTCAATATATCCTCAATATTTTTATTTTTACACATCATGTTTCAATATGTCTACAGAGAGAAGCTACAGAGATTCTAGTTCAGATGTGTTTATAAGGTGCAAACTTGTTGGAAGTAAAGATAGAGAGTAGCATTGACACTGTGTTTCTTCCAAGAAAATATTTTACCTAATTTGTTTCTCTTGATAATAGAAAATCTGAAGCATAGTTCTTAGAGGCGGGAGAAGGAAAACTTACAAGCACAATGCATGTCTCAAGTTTATCATTTATATTTATTTATAACATATATTACTCTACATATTTTGATATATTAGTTATATATAATATATTATATATGTGTATACATATAGATAACTATTATGTGTGTGTGTGTGTATATATATATATATATATATATAATAGGACTATTATGTTATATATATATAAAATATATATATATGTTTTTACACACACGGTTGCGTCCCATATATTAATGTTTCATTCAGTGACATCATGCTGAATATATAGATGATGTATATACAATGGCAGTCCCATAAGTTTATAATGGAGCTGAAAATTTTCTATTGCCAATGATGTCATGGAGGTCATAATGTAGTATAACACATTGCCCATATGTTCATGGTGATGCTGGTGTAAACACACACACTGAACTGCCATCCTTTCAAAGTCTAATACACACAAGTAAGTACAGTACATGGTACTTGATAGTGATAAGACACTATTATGCTACTGGTTTATTATTTACCATACTATACTTTTTATCATTGTTTTAGAATGTACTCCTGTATGTGTGTATGTGTGTGTGTGTGTGTGTGTGTGTGTGAGTGTGTGTGGTGTTTTAAGACAGGGTCTTTCTGCATCTTGATTTTCTTGCCTCAGTCTCCAGAGCAGCTGGAACCATAGATATGCCACTATATATGGCTTTTTAAAAATAATTTATTTACTTTATTTATTATTATTTTGTTTTCACTAGAGATAGAGAGAGAGAAAGGGAAAGTTACAAAGCTAGCTGCCAGGTTTAACACTCAAACCGCCATGTGGGCGCCCATGTTGGAGTCCATTGCCGTAACCACCATGCCACTTGCCAGCTCCACATCTGTTTTTTGTTTATTTGTTTGCTACAGGGTACGTTTGCTCGCTGGAGAGAGACAGAGGGAGAGAGAATGAGAAAGTGAGAAATCAGTCACGGGGAGTCGGGGGGTAACCATTTTATAATCGCTTTTCCCCTATTTCTCTCTATTCTCAGGATTTTGGGCATGGTCACATACACACATCCATCGTGTTTTTCAAACCGCTGTGTCCAGGACTTGAACTGTACAGTCAGTCACATGTGTCCCAAGCCACATTAGCCACTGTGCCACCAGCTCGACTCATTTAGTTTAGATTTCACAAACTGTGAATATTAGTGGGGCCTAAATAGATAAATGTTATTATGGCCCCATTTCAATTTCTATTTAAAAAAAATCATATCAAATTATATAATTATGGGAACCAGCAGTTAGCGTAATGGCTATGTCGCTGGACTCCCACATAGTCGACCACGGTTCGCATCCAGGACCCGGTGGCTTAAAACTCACACCGGGAGCGTGTGCATGCGTGCCCAAGATCCCGAGAGGAGAATAGAGTAGAAGGGATTGCGGCATGACCATCCCCCCTGGGGGGTGATTTCTCGCTTTCTATCTCTATGTCTCTGTCTGTCTGGCAAGCGCATGCTCCCTATAGTGAAAACCTCTCCAAAAAAAAAAAAAATTATATAATTATAAATAATGAATAGGAGTATATCACTGGTTATTTAGTTGGTATATTTGTCAGCCAATTCTTACTAACAGCGGTGTTGTTTATTAGACACATTTTTGAAGATAAGCATAAACTAAACTTAAGGAAAAATTGACTTTACTTTCTGTTAGGATTTAATAAGTCATTACTATAGCCACAACTATGACTAAAACAACTGAAAAACAAACAGTAAGATAGTGCTATAGAACTTGGAATTCTGTGTTAAAAATTCAGAACACTGGACAATGTATATGCAACAGTTATTTTATGCATTTGAATAAGTAGTGCAGAACTGTAGCCCCTTAGAAAAGGAGGAAAAAAATAGGTGATTTTAGTAATCCTCCAGATTTTGGTCAGGAGAAAGACTCTGCATAGAGAAAAGGGGATGGACACCCAAGCAAAGCCTAGAGGTCACTCTGGGTGAAGAAGACAGAAGGGAAAGCTGGCTGAGATCTATGAGGCAGAGTACTGGAGAGAAACAAGTGATAAATAAAAACATCAACAACAAACTTCATAAATCTGCAGACATATTCCTCTGAGTTTTTCTAAATGTTAATATGCACATGTGTTTGGTGAAATCACATGAGTAAAGAAAGACCAACTGCCAGGAAACTAGACTGAACAATTCTTAGAACATACGTAAGACTCTGAGATATTTAAATTCTATTTAGCCAAAGAAGAGAGACCTCGATACCGCTGAGACTCCAGAAAGGCCACTCTTAGAATTAAATATAAACCCACACTGATGTACATTAGACCCATCCAAATAAAGCATAAAAGAAGTCATAAGTGACCAAAATTCATCTGAAACTGACAACCCTGTGCCAAAGCACATTTCACATTCCATAAAGGCGTGTAGTAAAATTCACTCTACAACGTAGCAAGCAGTGTCAGCAGGCAATCAAAAAATACTAGCCATGTGAAAAGCAAGGCACAATGAGTTGAATATCTTTAAAGAGCAGAAAGGAGAAACAATCCAGAATTATGTACTTATCACAAATATCTTTTCAAATCTAAACTATACTAAATATTTGAGAAAGGAAAAAAGCTGAGAAAGTCATTCCCAACAGATGTTCTCAATGAAAACATGGAAAGTAAAGTGTTTCAAATGAATGATACCAGAAAACATCGACAGTTTCAGAAAGAACTACAGAATGCCAGAGTTGGTAAAGATACTGGCATAGATTAAAATGGCTTCTTGATATTTAATGATTTCAAAACATAATCGACTGCTTAAAATAGCATTTTAAAACACAATAACAATGTATTTATGGCTTAAAACACATTAAAGTGTATGACAAAGTTATTAAAAACGATGATGGGAAGTGAAAATTTTGGTAAGGTTCTTAGCTAACACATGAGTTTTTTTTTTTCATTTTTAAAAAGTAGATATAAGTTAAGATGTACATTATAAACTTTAGAACACCACCACACACACAAAAAGGCCCCACAATCAAATTAACTAATAATTTTGAATGGCGATATAGTGGAATTTCTAAAAATAAACAACAGAAAATAAATAAAAGGTAAAAAGAAGCATACCGATGAGAAAAATAGAAAACAAACATTGACAGAGTAGAAATATCCCAACTAAATTAATAATAATATGAAATAAATAGGATCAAAATCTTCCAATTAAATAGTAAACATTTTCTAGTGCAATTAAAATGAAAAAGTCCCAACTAAATATCTAGAGGAAACACGTATTACTTACATAGAAAGACACAGGTTCAATGTGTGGGGATAGAGAAGACGTGCCTCCCTAAGAGTGGTTATGCACATGCACCTAGTTCAGACATTCAAGATAATTGAAATGACAAATGAAATAAACAAATAGATAAATTTATACTTCTATTTTGAGACTTGTAACTCTTATCTTAGGAATTTATAGAACACGCAGACATGAAAAGTGAGTAAGGTTAGAGAAGACAAAATCTTCAACCAGTTTTCTTCATTGAAAACCAAGATCTTTATTTATATGCATAATTTTGTCTTCACTAAGTTCATCTGGCTGCTTAATTAGGCAATGCCACTGTAACCCAGTCAGCTATTTATTTCATTACAGTTCTATTTGAATTTTACTTTTACCATTACCAACTTTTGCTGATTTGTCGTACTTCAATTCTGCTGGTCCATTCCACCATTTTTATTTTGTATTCATTCCTAAAACCCCTGCTTGAGCCTCCCAAGTAGCTGAGATCACAGAATTGCATCTCTGCAACTGGGCCAAATTTCATGTTTTGATAATTTGTTTATCTTTTCTTCTTTTTTTTTTTTTTGATAATTTATCTTTTCTTCTTCTTCTTTTTTTTTTTTTTTTATTTTTCTTTTGAAGAGCTTTTTGCTATAGTGCATGCTCTCACCAGAAAGACAGAGAAAGAGAAAGCGAGAAATCACCCACCAGGGGGGATGGCCATGCCACAATTCCTTCTCCTCCATTCTCCTCTCAGGATCTTGGGCACACACGCACATGTGCCCGGTGTGAGTTTAAGCCACAGGGTCCGGGACTTGAACTGTGCTCGGCTACATGGGAGTTCAGCAACATAGCCATTACACTAACTGCTGGTCCCCATCATTTGTTTTTGAAAAGGTGACAAAAGAATATCACTAGGGGATAAGGGGACAGTATAACTACACCCTTTGATTTATGTGCATGAACTGAATAATATATGAAGTGACTAATCATCAGCAGAATAAAAAGTGATATGATTAGCCATTGGTCATAATGCCTCTCTATTATTTATGTAGTGATTGGAACAGGTGGAACTTAAAGTATATTTTGGGGAGGAGCACTCATGGCATTTAATTGAACCATAGCAAGCAACACTTAGGCTTATCACAACCATGAAAAGTGAGGACTGATATCTGTGCATTTTTAGTCAAAAGTACCTCAAGTACAAAAAGAACAGATAAGAAATGTGAATGTTTACTCAGTGGTTTTATTTTGGTAGTAACTTTATACTGACACTTTAAATCTATTTTATATAAATTTGAGATTAAAGTAAATGAAAAAATTGTTCATTTTTTAAGAAACCAAACAGATATTCGGTATGAGACAAGAAAGACAATGTCGTACCTCAGGCAATGGTCATACATAGATGACATTTTCTTCAATTTCCAAGAAGTTCATCTTCACCTTTCTCTGAAATCTCTTCAGATAGCCATTGCTCTCCATATTTCTATTATTACTATGGTCACCACCATTTAACCAAACTCCAAAAAAAGTCCAGTTCATTCCTTAATTGTTCTTCCAAACCTCCACTGGAATATATACTGCCTGTCCAAACTTATCTGACCTCTGTTCATTAATGCTTCTCTGCTCATCACCAATTTGTGGTACCTATTTTCTACTATACTGTGCTCTGTTACTAATAACAGAAAATACCTGAAAGTGGGTGATTTACGAGAATAAAGATTTTTTTCAGCTTGTAGTTTAGAGGTTCAAGGTCCAGGGACCACATAAGGTTGGGAATCTTCGGGCTGCATCACAAAATGCAGAAGACTGGAGAGTAGGGTCTGTGTTCAAGTTTATTTCCTCATCTTATTTCCTTTCCTTATTAACTCAACAGGCGTCAATTGTAGAGCTATGCCCTAATTACATAACTCCCCCTACCAGTACCACCTTTCAACACCATGAATTTATTGTTTCTTCTTAATATTTTTGCAACCAAATCTCATCACATGAATTGTAGAAGGACAAAGACGGTAACAATATATATATATTTTTTTTAGTTGACTTAGGGAATGTGCGCTCACCAGAGGAAGGGAGAGTGATAGCGAGAAAGCAGGTGTGGTCATGCCATAATCCTTTCTCTTGCACTTTTCCCTCATGTTAGAACTTTAAGCATGCACACACAGGCACTTCGTGTGTTTTCAAAGTCACTGGACAGATGTACACTTCACAGTCAGCCATGTGGGATCTGCCTCTTATAACCACTAGATCAGAAGACCAGTCTCATAGCAATTTTCAAAAGCAATTTTAAAAGAAAAGGAACTAGAAACTTTGCACAAAAAAATGTATAAATTGAAGGAAGTGAAAGTACAACGTGACCCTATAACTTCTTGTTCCAGAAAGCAAGAAAATTCTCAGAAAAATGGAGGAATATTGAAGGGAAAGGATTTGAAGGAAACCCTACTGGACTTGGAAAATTGTGTTATTGGTAAACATTGTGTTTTCAGAAAATTCCAAGTTATAACTTCCCTGTTTATTTGCAATTTTCATTACATCTTTTAAGATTTTTTTTTTCTATAGGGCATGTGTGCTCATTGGAGAGAGACAGAAAGAGAGAGTATGAGGGAAAGTGAGAAAGCAACTTCAGGGATAATAGCCATACTGAAATCCCTTCTCCTTCATTCTCCTCTTGGGATTTAGGCATTCAGAAAGATGTATCTGGCATCTTTATCAAGATGCTGGGTCCAAGATTAGAACTACACAGTGTGATCCAGTCACATTACCGTCTTACCTACCATCTTAACTACTTTGGACACACACACACACACACACACATACACACACCTTTTAAAAAATAAATAAATAAAGGTTTCTTTTTTTTTTTTTTTTTCTTTTTTGCCATAAGGCATGGGTATTCACTGGAGAGAAAGAGAGAGGGGAAAACTGAGAAATTATCCTCCACAGGGGATGGCCACACTGCAATCCTTTCTCCTCCATTTTCCTCTGGACATTTTGGGCACTCATGCACAGGTGCCCAGCATGATTTTCAAGCCACCAGGTCTGGGACTCCAGCTACAGATGGCCATATGGAAGTCCAATTCCTTAACCACCAAGCCATCTGCTGATCCCTTTTTACATATTTTAATATCCTCTTAAGTGTTCAAAATTCATCTCTGCACTAGCATATAAGCTCTAAAAGGGAAAACAACATGAATGTTACATTATTACTGTGTTTTCATAACATTTACTATACATAGTAGGTACTCGAAATATTATATATATGAAATATTTTAATATATGTATAAAAGAAAAAAATATGAGTATGAATTAAATTTTAGGAAAAATAATTTTGCCCCCCTTATGTTTCACTTCATATATTTGATAGTACTCAAGTTGCCTTCAACTTTAAACTTGAAAACATTTGCTAACATTTAACTAACAGCTCTCCTTTCCTTTTGTAGAGTTATTGAGAATAATACTGTGGAGTTCAGGATAGAGGAGAGATCAATTGTAAATCCCCAAATGAGGCAAGCATCCAATATAGGATTGTTCCAACTGGTAAAATTCTGATGTGTTTGTTTATCTTCTTAATACCTTTAAACATACAGTGTGAAGGTCTGTTGATTGTATTGATCATAGAGCATCCTGTGGAGTTTTGTGCTACTCCCTTCTAAATAATAGGCTCACCTTGAAAATGTAAAGGTCAAAACATGGTAAAGGTTAAAACTTCTTGATTGACAAGCGTTTATTTCTTTCATGAGATTAAGGTTCCCCTAAGTCATTGTCACTGATTTTCTTCTGCCAAAAGCTATAACTTTATCCAAAAACCACAGCAATTGAATAAAACTGAGGTATAGAAATAAATCAGACCTAGCCATAAGAGACTTGCCATGGTAATCAACCTTCTTTTTTTATAGAATATTGCATCCTATCTTATATTTACTCTTGAGTTTTTTTCCCCACCAGTTGTTCATATTTCTAATACCCAAAATGCAATTATTAAACTGAATTGTGCACAATGACATATAATTATATAAGAAAAATCTTTTTTTAACATTGATCATGTCAGTTTCCTTCTCAAAGAAGGTCTAGAATGTCATTGGGAGGAAACTTGAGCCATCATTTGGACGATTCATGGTAGTATAAAATTTCAGTTATGGAAAATGATTAACCTCTAGGAATTTAGAACACAACAATAACTGTAGGTAGGATCAGCAGTTAGCATAATGGCAATGTCGCTGGACTCCCACGTAGTCGACCGCGGTTCGCTTTCCGGACTTGGTGGCTTAAAACTCACGCCGGGTGCATGTGCATGCGTGCCCAAGATCCCAAGAGGAGAATGGAGGAGAAGGGATTGCAGTGTGGCCATCCCCCCTGAGGGGTGATTTCTTGCTTTCTGTCTCTCTGTCTCTCTCTTTCCAGTGAGCGCACTCGCCCTATAGCAAAAACCTCTCAAATAAATAAATAAATAAATAACCGTAGGTATACAGGCATATAGTTAATGATGTTATAATGTACATTTAAAAATCAGTCAACAGGGTAGCTCTCATGTTTGTTTTTCTTAAGGCAATAAAAAAAAAACTTTTTAAAGGCTTTGTATCAGCTTTATTTCATGAAATCTCAATATCTCTTTTATTTATATATTGAGGCTAAATTTTTTTAAAAGTAAGTAAATTAAGCAAATAAAATGAATTAAAACCTAATAATAACATAAAAATAGGCACAGAACTTAATTATATATCCATGTTAAGCTATCATACTGTTTCTTGTTTGTTTGTTTTAGTCAGTTTTGTTTTAAAACTTAGCAAAACTGGCTATGCATTCTAATTATCATTCCACATAGAAAAATGCACTCACATGTCTGAATTTTTCTGTTTAGAGCAAGATAAACTATGGCTAACTTCCAAAATGAATTATACATCTATATTAACTTGATGACTGTCATTATGGGGAACATATGCTTATATGATTATAGAAGTAGGCAATTTGAGTTGAAAGTATCAATAATAATATGCAGCTTTTAGTTGTATCCCAAAGGGGCTGAGTTAAGTAGTTACTTTAAAGATGCATTAACACTTTAATAGCAATATTTTTTAAAAGTCACAAAGTCATGAGTTCACTGTACTTATTTAAGTAAAATTTGAAATTAAAATAAATTAATTCAACATTAGCTAAAGCAACTCTCATCCAGACAAAAGCAGCTAAAAGGTATTAGAGATGATAAACAATTAATTTCCTTATTTTCTGCACTCTTATGGATATAATTTAGCCAAATATTTACTGCTTTTTAGTCTTTTCAAATTTCAAAAGCTGAGTATTGTCTTCAAAGACATATCGCAAGTTAAAATATTTATGCCAACTAAATTATCAATGAATGATGTCAGACTTTAAAGAAGCAGTAACTTTGACATACTTCTTTACTATAGGTTTTAAGTGATGCTATCTGGAAAATGTATCAGAATTAATCTAAATGACCGTATGAGTCATACTTACTTCTGCATGATTTCCCAATAATGACTTTAACCCTTCTTGTATTTATTTGTTCATTCATTAGTTCATTTGCATGTTCACAGAAAAATTTTCTTCCTGGACTTTTCAAAAAGCTGATATAGATGTCCAATATAAATTTGAAGTTTTAATTTAATTAAGTCTGGTAAAGATTTATATTTTGGAAATAGTGGAAAGTAGTATGCTAATCTTTTTTTATTAATTAATTTATTTATTTGCATTCATTCACTGTACATCATTACAGCATACAAAATGAGATTTTCCATCCAGAGTACACTGTATATTGTCTCAATCAAGCACATCAACAAACATGTTATTGTCAGCAAATAATTTTCCATTTCTTGTTTTCTGTATGTTTTGCTTTTTTTCTTTTTTCCCCCGTCCTTGGTTCCCTATCTCTTACCCTCTGCCATCTCTCACTCTCCTCCCACACTGTCTCTGGTATTTATGTTTGCTTTCTATACTGTTTCCCCCCACATTGTATTGAATTACTAAAGACCTTAATTAATCTAAATATTTTCATATCTTCATCTATGAATTTCTCCACTAAATTATAGGTAAACCGTTTCTTGAAATACTTCAGAAACAGAAAAGTTTCAGCTTCCCAGATGGTAAGTTGAACCCAAGTATTTACCTCTATTCTTAGCCAATAGCCAATAACAAACTTTGAAATACAGAAAATTAGAGCAATGTATACATGTTACACATTCCGTTGCCCTCCCCTATGCAGCATAATCAGACACATGTCAGTCTGAAAGCTAACTCCACCAACTAATAGCCATGCTATATGGGAAAGAATCACGGATTTCTCTGGCCCAAATTTCTCACAAATAATACAGAATTAAAGTACCTTCTTCACTGGGCTGCAAGACCGTAAATGGACTTCGGAGGCAAACAATTAGAGAGTGGTACATCATGCATATTGGTTAATTTCTGTAGAGTAGATGATGACAGAGACAATCCTGCCAATAATGATTAAGTGACCATACAATTAAGAAAATATGGAAAGTACAGAGAGGAAGAGACATAATTTGGTAGGGAATATTTGAAAATACATTGAGTAAAATTTCAGCTACTACCTAGGACTGCTCTCAATATTGGGGCAACAGAACACTACACAAGGATGCACCATGGAATAAGTTGTCTCTTTTGACCATAGAATGTTTACTTAGTAAGTTAGAGAAATCCTTTTTATTTTTTTTAACTCTTAATATGGTAAAAATTTAGACTATTAAGACAGAGTTTAAAGCTCAGGTAGTAAAGCCAATTCCTCCTTGGAAAACACAGTTCAAGACATCAACTACAACTTAAAACATCCAAATTAGAAGTGTGAACTGGACAGTTAAAAACACATGTAGCAAGTGGCATGGTGGTCAAGACACTGCATCCCACCTGGCCAAATCTGTAGGTCTGAGTCTTTGACCTGGAGGCTTGAAAAACATACCTGGCACAATTGTGGATGTACCCAAAATCTTTAGAGAAGAATGGAGGAAAAGGGATTTCAGTGTGACCATCCCTCCTGGAGTATGAGTTCTCACTTTCTTTTCCTCTCTGTCTCTAGTGAGCACATGCACCCTATAGCAAACAAATCTAAACACATAGGCACACACATAGACAATTCAGGTCATGGATGACAGTGCAGCAACAACAGAATCCCCTGTGAGGCTGACCCCCTAAGAGGTTTCCAGGTTCATATCAAAAGACATCGCAGAGCACGCCCGGTTTGTGCATGCCTGTGATCAGGAGTTAGCTGAGGATAAGGGTGGATCGTGACATGAAACTCCTATGGAAAATTTTTACTCTCTACCTGTCAATTTCTTTCTCTTTCTCATGAAACAAAGAAATACTTAAACATAAATAATTATCAGGATTAATTAACAAGGAACTGGGGCCTGCAGTGGCATCAGGGTTGACGTGGATGGGTCCTATATGGTTGACTGTGATTTGAATCCTAGATTTGGCGACTTAAGCATCTGAGTACATGTGTATGAATTCCCAAACTCCCAAGAGGAGAATGGAGAAGGGATTGTAGTGTGGCCATCACCTCCCTGGAGGAAAGGAGTCCTTTCTCACTTTTCTTCTTGTTCTCTCTCTGTCTCTCTCTCTCTCTTTCTCTGGCAAGCACACAAGCCCTTCAACAAATTTTAAAAATAATTTCATTTAAAAAAATAAGACATTGAATTCACTAAATAAGAGCAAGTTTTTTAAAAAAAAAGAAAGGAAGGAAGGAAGGGAGGAAGGAAGGAAGGAAGAGAGAGAGAAAGAAAGAAAGAAAGAAAGAAAGAAGGAAGGAAGGAAGGAAGGAAGGAAGGAAGGAAGGAAGGAAGGAAGGAAGGAAGGAAAGAAAGAAAGAAAGAAAGAAAGAAAGAAAGAAAAGAAGGAAAGAAAGAAAGAAAGAAAGAAAGAAAGAGAGAAAGAGAGAAAGAGAGAAAGAGAGAAAGAAAGAAAGGAACATGTTTTGAAAAAAAGTATTTAAGGAAAAAAATTTAAAAAGAGAAATGGGCCCAGCCACAGGGGTACAGGTGATAGGACAATGTTGTGTGACCAGGGATCTATATGAGAAGCCCAGGTTCAGATTTAGTTCATTTGTCAACATGAGCTTCCCAGGAGGGCCTATGGTATGCCTGTGATCCTGACTGGCTAGGAAGCTAGAGGAAGGGGATTGTAGAAGGGCAAAACCCTGTTGAGGGTACCTGTATTACTCTTTTTCTTTCTCTCTCTCTCTCAAAAAATAAATAAATTAATTAAATAAACAAAAATAAAACAAAAATATAAAAGAGCTTATATACAATTAGACGAACCCCCCCCAACATACGTATAGTTGCATACGATCCATACTCAGAAGCACTATACTGTAGATAGACATAATTTAAAATAGAATTAGTAAACTATCACTTCTGCTCTTGAAATAAAGAAGAAAACTCAAAATAGATAAACTTTGAGAAATATAATGTTATGCAAAGGACACATCCAGATATTTTTATGTGAATTAGAATTTAGATATTAACAGAATGAGCTGGAAAGTCATTAATCAAATAGACTAAAATATTTCTGTGCTAAAATGTGCCTTATTATACATTAAAATGTATCATTAAAGCTGAAGTATAGATATAGAGTCACCATAGACGACACCTGGTAAAATTCTATATCAGAAGATAGAGGTTCAGAGTAGAAACAAATTATTTTGTCACAAAAAGTCAAATATATTGGAGGGCAATAGAAGAAAATTTACAATGTTTTCAGACAAAAAGAGTTCACATTATCAACTATTTTTTAATATATAAAATTAAAAATCTAATTTTAACATGGAAATGTTTAGAAATATATCTGTTATATCTGTTAGTCTTTGCTGTGTAACCAAATATCTGTCATATTTACTTGCTTCACACAATAGTTTTTATTGCTTGTGTCTATAGATCACTTGGGTGTTCTGGTATTTACTAGGTTTCCTTATAAACCTGTGTTAACTTCAAGTTGGTTAAGCATCTGTGCTATGTTTGTTTTGACATTATAATATCTCTGAAGCTGGATCTAGAACAACTGAGTCAAGTACTTTCTGGTCCACATTGTTACAGATACTCCAGAAAAGTAAGCTATTCTTGTTCCCATGGTGAAGAAGTTTCCAACGGGAGTGGAGGTACACAGGCCTCTTGAGCCTATTTATGGAACTGGGCCAACCTAGTTCTAAAGTAATAGATTGGTAAGCTTTCTCTAAAACAGCCTAGATTCATTGTTTAGGCCCAGAAAATATTCTTGCAAGGTAGAGAGATAAAGGGAACAAGTGGAGAATTACAGCTGTTTTGAAGTCTACCAACTTACATTAAAATAAAAATAAATAAATACTTTGATATTTAAACAAAGACCAAAAAAAACTTAATACAAAAGAATAATCAAAATATGACTGGAGCAGCTATTGTCCCAGCTGTCAAGCATATTGAATTGCTAATTACATGTCAATGTGTTTAGGCCATGGTACCTATTTTTTGTTATTTGTGTTGTGCTTTGTCAAAGGATGTGTGGGCTTGCCAGAGAGAGATAGAGAGATAGAGCAAGAAAGTAAAACAGCACCGCCCCCTCAATTCATTCTCCATCATTTATCCTTTTGGAATTTTTCAGAAACGAATACATGAGCCTGGCATGTTTTTCAAGCCTCTAGGTCGAGGACTCAAACCACATTTTTTGGCCATGTGGAATCCTGCCTCCTTAACCACAATGCCACTGGCTGGCCCTGGTAGCCTGATTTTGATCAAATGTTATGGTAGATATATCTCTGAAGATATTTTTTGGATGAGATGAACACTTAAATCATTAAACTTTGGGGATTATTCAATCACTGAAAGGCTTTTGTAGAGGAAGACTCATCTGCCTGGAAGATAATTTTGTTAACAGACTTCTTTGATTTTGAACTGAAATCCTTTCTTGGATTGTCAGATTGACAGACAAGTGTTGAAAATTATATAATTCTAGGATCAGCAGATGGTGTAATGATTACATTACTGGACTCTCACAGTGGTTCAAGTTCCGGACCCAGCAGCTTAAACTCATGCCAGGCACCAGTGTGTGCATGCTCAAGATTCCAAGAGCAGAAAGGAGGAGAAGGGATTGCTACATGGCCATCACCACTAGGGGATGATTTCTCGCTTTCTGTCTCTTTGTCCATTTCTATCTTTCCAGTGAGCACACATGCTCTATAGCAAACATCTCAATTAAAAAAAAGAATATATATATTCTTTTTTTACTGTTATTACTTAAAATTGAAAATATACGGGACCAGCAGTTAGCATAATGCTATGTTGCTGAACTCTCATGTAATCTACCGTGGTTCGAGTCCCAGACCCGGTGGCTTAAACTCACACCAGGGGCGTGTGTGTGCATGCCCAAGATTACAAGGGGAGAATGGAGAAGGGATTGTGGCATGGCCATCCCCCCTGGGGGGTGATTTCTCACTTTCTGTCTCTCTCCGTCTGTCTGGCGAGCTCGCACATCCTATAACAAAAACCTCTAAAAAAAAAAAAAAAAGGGAAAACAGAATTTTTAAGTAATGTAGTTCTGCCCACTGTGACTTTAACTGCTGGACTATGGAGCCAGCCTTATGAGAGTACTTAACACTAGTGAAAATAAAATGTTATTTTTACAGAGGCTGAAAACTTATTTACAAGGTCTAGATTTGAGGAAAGGGAAATATTTAAGGAATTATTATTCTTTCAGTCTTTAAAGTAGTAATAAATGTTGGTTCTCACTTCGTCTTTGGTAAATAACAAGACTGTACTATCATCTGTGAGTCTGTTAGCAATAAATCATCTCTATCTACTTGGGAATTTCTGTCTTTTCTGTAAGATAGTTTTTGTGAATATAATAGTTTTGGTCGATAGTTACTTTTTCTGCATTAGTTATGGCATTTCCCTGCCTTTGTCCCCCATCTTTTCAGATGAAGAGTAAGGCTTCTAATTTTATTGGGGTTACCTTGTATATGACATGGGTTTTGCTTGTCAGCTTCAGTTTTTCTCTAGGTCATTAGCTGTCACCATTTTACCATGATATGTCTGGATGTGAATCTCTTGCATTTATTCTAATTGATGTTAATTGAAATTCTCATATGTAGATTCTTTTCATTGTATTTTGGAAGTTTTAACTATTACTTTTTAAAAGGATTATTTAATTTTTTTTATTTTTCAAAAATATTTAATTTAACTTTTTTTTTTTATTTCATTAATTTTTAATTTTGACCAGAATGGGACAGGGAGAGAAAAAAAAAAGAGAGAGTTAGAATGAGAAAGCAAGCTGCCAGGTCCAGGACTTGAACCAAAGTTGGTCATTTGGAAGCAACTTTTTAATTCACTAGAGAGAGACAGACAGAAAGAGGGAAAGTGAGAAATCAAGCTGCCAGGTCAGTCAAGAGGGAATCCAGCACCCTAACCACCACGCCACCTGCTGGGCCTAGCTATTGTTTTTAAAATAGTTTTTCATGTCCTCACTTTCTCTTTCTTTCTCTCTTGCTCGCTCTCTCTTCCTTCTTGTACTCCTGCATGTGTATCTTAATGATATTTTACTTTTCTTAGGATCTATTCATTTTTTTTTTCATTCTTACTTTTCTCTGTTCTTCAGGTGGTATAATCTCCAATTTTACCTCAGATTTGCTTATTGTTTTCTACTGTTGGTTCAGATCTACTGTTAACCCTCACTAGCAAATTTCTCTTTTGAATTATTGTACTTTTTGAATCAGAATTTCAGTTTAGTAATTATATCTTTCAATACTATCTTCACACATTTGTTTGTTTATTTATTTATTTATTTATTTATTTATTTATTTATTTATATTTGGGGAGGTTTTTGCTATAGGGCACATGCATTAGCCAGAAAGACAGAGAGACAGAGAGACAGAAAGAGAGAAATCACCCCGCAGTGGGGATGGCCATGCCACAATCCCTTCTCCTCTATTCTCTTGGGATCTTGGGCACACACGCACGCATGCCCAGCGTGAGTTTAAGCCACTGGGTCCAGGACTCAAACCATGTTAAACTACACGGGATTTACAGTGACTTAACCATTACTCTACCTGCTAATCCCAATTTGTTTAATTGCTTAATCATACTGTTATTTCATTTTTTGAATGCATTTATGATCACTGCTTGAAGTTATTGTTCGTTTAAGTATCTTCCCTCAAGTGGAAATTTTTCTTGCTTGATTTCCTTTCTTTTCTGTATAGATCACACTTCTTTGTTTCCTTTCATGCCTCATGATACTTTATTCAATAGTCAACATTTTAGGTAATATATTATAACAACTCTCTATATTGATTCTTTCCTTCTCTGTGTCCTGGGTCTTATTGTTATAGTTTTCATATTTCTTTGTTTAGTGACTTGCCTGGCCTATTTCAATAAAGTCTATTTTCCCTAAAGATCACATTCTCTGATTTTGTTCCTGAAGGGATACAACACAGGACAGGCACAGAGTCCCTGGCCTCCCATCACCCTGCCCACAGGTAGGATCATTTGTCTCTATCTATCACTACAAGACACTAAACTTCATTGTAAGCTAACACCTATTGTATTTAGCAGTGTCCTAGATAATACATTGCTCTACAATAGGGCTATTACTTCAGCTCTTTTATAGAGTAACATTCAAGGCCTGTGTTTGCGACTTGCTCTGACCTCAGTAGGACTCTTGTTAGCTGTATAAGTTTTGGATTATTCACTAGCTTTCTATTTTGTCTTCCATTTTACTTTTATGCCATCATCGAGCTAAAGGCCTTCTCATAATTGCTCACACCAAATATCTCTATACTTTTTCACCAATGTCCTCAGGCTCAAAATTTCTCATATTTTATTCCAAATGAAGTCAGTCTTCTTAGAGAGCTACAGATCTCTTTCTTCTTCTTATCTGTTTCTTCCCTGTAGAATAACCTCTTTGCCACTGCTCTGCAGCTAAGGGCAGCAATAATGGCCTACTTGTCTCTGAATAACATGTCTGTTCTAATGGTGGTGTGCTAGATAGAGATTGTAGTCCCTTGTTTGGGATGCTCTTCCTGGAAAATCTGGTATATGGGAGAGCAAGAGCAGGGTTTCTCATGGCCCAGTACTCTTGACCTAACAGAACTAGGGTAAACATGAAACCCTTTAAATGTGGGTTGACTACAGGGTGACACAGGCCTGGTGAAGCTTGCCTGGAATAGAGCTTCTGAACATACAGCTAGGATGGATGAGAAACATTTTGACATAGTTTCCAGGAAAAACATTACACCAAAGCCTGGGACCTAGGAGGATAGAGTGGCCTGTCTGCTTAGTCATACCTACCTGGAGTACGTTCTGTTACACTAGTTGAAGAAGAGCGTAGAGAGACAATTGTGAGTCAAATGCGACAAACTTACCCTTCAATTTTCTTGAGTAATTTTTTTTCACCATTTTCTGTATGTCTTCATGACAATTTCCTGAGACTTTATGTATCTTTAAAAGATACATAATTTTGGGTGCCAGCAGGTAGTTTGGTGATTGGGGCACTGGACTATGACATGGCCGACCATGGTTCAGACCCCAGACTTGGTGGCTTGCTTCCTTGCTTTCCCTCTCTCTCTGGTGAGCACTTGTGTCCTATAGAAAATTAAATAATAATAATAATAATAATTCTTTTTAAAAACATATATAATTTTTACTACTTATGAGAGTTATAATTGTTTTATAGGGAAGAAGATCTACAAAAGCTTTCACATTGTCATTCTGGAAATAACTTCTTGTATGTTTATGGACAAATGCATTTGAGAGTCTATTATATACCAGCAACTATGTCAAATGTCACATGTATTTAAGAAAGCAGACATCTTCTATCACATAATTTATTGACTTTTGCTTTCTATTTTGCTCAACAATTTTTAATTTTTATACTTTTATAAAATTAATAGAATTAGGACTATTGCTTGACAATGTGCATTGATCATGGGTACTTTGATAAATCTGTCTTATTTCTTGTGTTTCTGCACGTAGGTTTTGATTTCCAGAAATCAAAGGCCTTGACATGTCTTCCAAATATTATTATTTGACAAGGTAATAGGTATAAGGGCAAGACTCTATTCTCCTGCTTACAAAAAAATAAGCAATCATTTATTGAACAATGTGAAAATGGTTGCAGTTGGACATAAATTAATAGATGAATGCTAAGTGATGTTTCTCATAAAGCATCATACAATGGTATTTTGAATTATCAGGGTGCTACATAACATTCACATGAGGAAGTCATACAATAGGAAGAGATTGAGAGAATAGACAGTCATCAAGACTTGATGCATTTCATTTTTCTCTAAAAACATTAGTGATTAAATATAGCCTGTGCAAAAGGTAATCTGCTGGGATGATACTTGGAGATTATGACTAAAGAATAAGTATTTTTTTAATCATCTTTTCCTATCTTCACTTCATCTTGTAAGAGTTCCTCAATTTGGGAGATTTGGAAATACCAATTGCCTACATTGGGAATGGGGATATTGCTAGAATGGTGTTACAGAGAAAAGGTGAGCCACTGTAGGCTTTGTAACAGATTTGAGATAGGTAATAAAGGCATGGAGCCAGAAAGTGGCATGGTGGTTAAGGCACTGAACTCCCACATAGTTGACCATGCTTTGAGTCTCAGACCTGGCAGCTTGAAAATCATGCCAGGTGTGAGTGGGTGTGTGCTCAGAATCCAAGGAGGAGGATGGAGGAGAGGGGATTATCTCTGGTGAGCACTTGTGTCCTATAGAAAATTAAATAATAATAATAATAATAATTCTTTTTAAAAACATATATAATTTTTACTACTTATGAGAGTTATAATTGTTTTATAGGGAAGAAGATCTACAAAAGCTTTCACATTGTCATTCTGGAAATAACTTCTTGTATGTTTATGGACAAATGCATTTGAGAGTCTATTATATACCAGCAACTATGTCAAATGTCACATGTATTTAAGAAAGCAGACATCTTCTATCACATAATTTATTGACTTTTGCTTTCTATTTTGCTCAACAATTTTTAATTTTTATACTTTTATAAAATTAATAGAATTAGGACTATTGCTTGACAATGTGCATTGATCATGGGTACTTTGATAAATCTGTCTTATTTCTTGTGTTTCTGCACGTAGGTTTTGATTTCCAGAAATCAAAGGCCTTGACATGTCTTCCAAATATTATTATTTGACAAGGTAATAGGTATAAGGGCAAGACTCTATTCTCCTGCTTACAAAAAAATAAGCAATCATTTATTGAACAATGTGAAAATGGTTGCAGTTGGACATAAATTAATAGATGAATGCTAAGTGATGTTTCTCATAAAGCATCATACAATGGTATTTTGAATTATCAGGGTGCTACATAACATTCACATGAGGAAGTCATACAATAGGAAGAGATTGAGAGAATAGACAGTCATCAAGACTTGATGCATTTCATTTTTCTCTAAAAACATTAGTGATTAAATATAGCCTGTGCAAAAGGTAATCTGCTGGGATGATACTTGGAGATTATGACTAAAGAATAAGTATTTTTTTAATCATCTTTTCCTATCTTCACTTCATCTTGTAAGAGTTCCTCAATTTGGGAGATTTGGAAATACCAATTGCCTACATTGGGAATGGGGATATTGCTAGAATGGTGTTACAGAGAAAAGGTGAGCCACTGTAGGCTTTGTAACAGATTTGAGATAGGTAATAAAGGCATGGAGCCAGAAAGTGGCATGGTGGTTAAGGCACTGAACTCCCACATAGTTGACCATGCTTTGAGTCTCAGACCTGGCAGCTTGAAAATCATGCCAGGTGTGAGTGGGTGTGTGCTCAGAATCCAAGGAGGAGGATGGAGGAGAGGGGATTATCTCTGTCTCTCTGGCTAGTGCACTCATTCTATGAGAAAAACAAAAACAAAAGAACAAAAAACCCTTAAAGAACATTTGTTTTTCACATAAAAGTTGGACAATTTCTTTACTGCTCTGTGATTCCAACTCTGTCATTTACCATATTCTCTTGCAGGCCTGATTTTGGACTTTTCTGTCTGCTTCCCAAAGATACTTGCTCTAGTTATGCTAGTGCCATATACATTATTATGTTTTTTTGCCATAGGGTGTGTGCACTTGCTGGAGAGAGAGAGAGACACAGTGAAAATGAGACTTTACTTCCCAGGGATGATAGCCATGCGGCAATCCCTTCTCCTCCATTCTCCTCTTGTGTTTTTGGGCACTGACAGGCAATGTGTTTCTCAAGTCTCTAGGTTCAGCCATGTGGAACTCAGGGATTTAACCACCACATCTCCTGCTGGCTCCCATATACTTTCAATTACAGTGTGAGCACTCTTGTGTGATGGCATCAGGAAACCTGTTAACGTATAAATTCATGTAAGGCCAAAAGATAAGAAGACATTCATATATTTAAATTTGTTATTTCAATTCAAAACATAAAAATACAATCATTGCCTGTATGTGAAAAAACACTTTCTGTTTTGTCATGGATTTAATGCACAAAGTTCATACAACACATTTTTTTTTTCTTTTTGTAAGTTTATTGATTTTATGAGGAAAAGGAAAAGATGGAGAAAGAAAAGCACCTTCAACATGGTCATTCATGCCAGGATCTCTCCCTAGCCTCAGCCAGTTCGGATCACAGGCACACATGTGTGCACACTGACTTGTACAGGGTGATGGGACAGTGACCTTCCCATATGTGTTCAACATTGCAGAATGCTGTGTTACTACTAACATGTTGTTTTAAACATACTGTTAATCTTAAAGACTTTTTTGGGAAAAAAAAAAAAGAGCACAAGATCTTTCTGTATTTTTAGGAATTTTTTCTTAGTCTTTCAAAATGACCACAATAAGAATTTTCAGTGAATAACTTTTACCGAGTCTTCCCAAAGTATTAGAATTATATACTCACCTGATTTTTTTTTATTTTTAGCATTAGTATTTTATTAATTCATGTAATATCAAAAATGTATAATTATAAAAATTATAAATGTAGGGACCAGCAGATGGTGTAATGGTTACATCACTGGACTCCCATGTAGTTGACCATAGTTCAAGTCCCGGACCCTGTAGCTTAAAACTCATGCCAGGAGCATGTGTGTGTATGCCCAATATCCAGAGAGGAGAATGAAGGAGAAGGCATTGTGGCATGTATAATTTAAAAAAAAAAATACAACTATCAAAATTAGGCTTAGGGTAAAAGGAGATCTAATTCACGATCAGACCTTTTACACACAATTCAACTATTCTTAGGGGAAAGACCAACAAAAGTGTATGTGCAAACTGTCAAAATTCAAATGTTCTTTAATCACAATTTCATATGTCTTAGAAAACTACCAAGAGTAAGATGATAAGTAAAATAGACTCTGTGCTAAAGAAAATTGCTTATATTTTGATTATAGAAAAACTCTCTAAAATTGGGACCAGCAGTTAGTGTAATGGCTATGTTGCTGAACTCCCATGTAGTTGACCATGGTTTGAGTCCTGGACCTGATAGTTTAAACTCATGCTGGGCACATGTGCATGCATGCCCAAGATCCCAAGAGGAGAATGGAGGAGAAGGAATTGCGGCGTGGCCATCCCCCTGGGGGGTGATTTCTCACTTTCTGTCTCTCTGTCTCTCTCTGTTCTGTCTTTCTGGTGAGCGCACGCGCCCTATAGCAAAAACCTCTCCCCCCAAAAAAAAAATCTCTAAAAATGTATAATAATTTAAAACAAATGGAAAGACAAGATAGTCATGATATAGTAGCAATTCACAAGAGGAAAAACATTAACTTATTAAAAACTAATAAATATATTGAAATGTAAATAAATATGATATTATTTGACTAAACTTACCTGAAAATGCTATATTTTATTTACTGCTAATAGTTAAAAAAATAAGAGTCTAAGACAGAAACTGTATCTAGTTCTGTAGCACTACAGTATGTTCCGTTTTTTTATACAGAAATACTTGGCCTATGAAATTCATAATTTACTTCTGGATTAAATAAATGGTAAAATTTTAAGTTGAAAAGAAACAAAATTCAGAAAATAAAGATTATCGGTCTTGTATGACCAAATGTAAAAATCTCCACATATTTAAATGACAAAAAGAACACTGTGGGGAGCCAAAGAGGAGACCTGAGAAATGTACAGGACCAGACAACCAGAATAAGACCAGGGTCCTTATCGGGACATGGCCTTGGGTGGCTGGATTGTTATAAGCAGAATGTCTTGGGATTGTTTTGAAGTGAATGTTCCGAAGTATTGTTATAACAACCTGATAAATTCAGTAAGGACTTAAAACTTTACATCACAGAAGTCTCTGGAGTGTGTGTATAAATACTAGCAATAAAGTACATTCAGGGCTGAGCAGTATCGACCGGCAGTCCTCCCGTTTCTATCCTGTCTTGTCTTTTCTTTAATCCTCGCCCCCCAACTCAGGAACTGTTTGCCGTCAGCGAGTCTGACAGAACACAAATGTATTATAGACTTCTTTAGGTTGGAGATTTGAGTTGGGTCTCATTGGACTAAAGTCAAGGTGTCCACAGGGCTATATCTCTTCTGGAGTCAGTAGAGGAGCATCCATTTCCTTGTTTTTGTTCTTTGTTTTGTTTGTTTAACTTCTAGAAGCTTCCCACAATGCAGAGGAATAGATGGTCATTCACTCTTAAGGGTGGCAGCGTTGCACCTCTCTAGCCATTATTCTGTAATCCTGTGAGGGCTTCTGATGAAGACTATGCCAAGAAAAGAAATACACACACACACACACACACACACACACACACACACACAAACACATGCAATAGAAAGTTATGATAGGGAAATATAATAACTCAAAACATCAACTTTTATGAAAATAAAGTTTTGTGGAACCAGAAAATGGTTTATAATCCAAATAATATTCTCAGATTTTCATCCTTAGAATATAATGTCAATACAATCAATACCCTTTAGAAAACTCAAGTGATTAAAAACAAATTGTGGGTTTCTATTACACAGTAAAGTGACTATAATTAACAAATAATATATTGAACACTTCAGATTGCTTTAATTGCTTTAGGAAAAAATTATGATTTATGATTAGTCCCAACAAAAAGTAATAATAAATGCTTAAGGTGATAGATATACTAAATGCTATGATTTGCCCATTACAAAATATATTTATATATTGAAAAAGTATACTACTCTCATAAATATGTATAAGTTCTCTGTGTCAATTATTTTTAAAAAATAGGATCTATTTTCTGTACCTATCTATTGCATTATTTATCATTCTTTCTACCAATCTATATACCTACCTACCTTTCTATTATCTGCCAAGTAATTAAAAATACACTAGACATCCTTTTTAATCAAATTAATGTCATTATCAATTAATTGTACCAAGGTGAACTTTTAGTAAACAAATAAAATATTTTTAAAAAATTAGAAATACTTCAAGTTATCAGAAATCTCAGTTATATCTTTGTAAAGTATGGACATTGTCTCTCATAACTCAACAAGTTACTTTCTCATCCTATTGGGAACTATGGAAATAAGTTCTCTAAACAGTGTTGGGAATGAAGCCTTCCTATTGAAAGTAATTGTTAAATTTAAGGTTTGCTTTACTTCAGTGTCTCTAACACAAATAGAAATTATATACTACAAATTAGGTCTCTAATACAAATATTGAGGCGGGAAAAAAGGGCACTTCATCACGATCAGTAAGTTTTTGCTAAAACTCAAAATAAGGCCAATAAATGTGACTTTTTATGTGAGGTTGTTGTGAATTTGACACTTTGATGCAAAATTACTTTTACCGACACTTTCTAGAGGACACAAACAGATACTGGATGGCTATAATTTTGAATCACTGATTATATGATATATACTCTAACACATGATCAGAGTTATTAATACAAAGTTAAAATCAAATGATCCGGGACCAGCAGATGGCTTAATGGTTGTATCGCTGAACTCCCACATAGTTGTCTGCAGTTCAAGTCCCAAACCCAACAACTAGAAATTCATTCCTGATGCAAGTGAGTGCATGCTCAAAATCCTGAGAGGAGAATGGAGAAGGAATTGTGGCATGACCATTCCCCATGGGGGGGGGGGGTGATTCTCACTTTCTGTCTTACTGATGATTGCACACGCCCTGCAGCAAAAATCTCTATGAAAAATAAATCAAATGATACAAAGGCTTTTTCCCCTTTTTATCCACTGGTTTTTAATTTTTGATATATTTATTTACTGTTTTTACCTAAAACTTTCTTATTCATAGGAAATATATGGTAAAATATTCATATATTATTATATTTATTTTGCTTCTCCTATAGTTATTTGTTCTATATAGAGTAATTGTAGATTTCTTACAGGATCCTCAGGATGGGAATTGGTGAATAAAACACAGGTTTGAAGACAATGGCAAAACATAAAAACCCATTGCATTTTTGAAAAATGGGACCTAAAAGTTAAGTTTTATTATGGTTTCATGTTCACCTACATGTGGGAGCTATTTAACATCACCATGCAATAATAAACTCAAGAGCACTTAGTAGAAATGAGTAAAATTTTTTTTAACTTTGTAAAATTAAAAAAAGTAAAGAAAGAATGATAGAAACTATTAAAACAAATAAGTCTTAAAAATATAACATAAATGATGTGCCACATTTGCAGTTATTTACAATATTTTTATTATTTATCACAATGTGTGAGCAAAGTTATATGCTAAGAGACAGAGATTAATAATGTATGGTCCTCACCCTCCAGGAATACATAATGTGATTTTCTCTCTTCTGAATTTGTACTTGCTACCCTGGCAGTTTTCTTCTCCACTCACTTTCCTCTATACTCAGCATAAACTAGAGGGTAAGTTCAGACCAGCAGCAAGCCAAGCAGTTTGAACTCTAGGAAGTCCCTAAACTCACTGGATTTCTTCTAAAGTTGTAATTATATTGGAAGGTTCAACTAAGACAATGAGAACTCACATTTTATCAATAATATACAAGCTGACCTTACTAAGAACACAAAAATAAATAGCAAAACTCAAGGTACTCAAATGTGCATTACAAGAAATCTGAAGTTAATGGGAAGCAGCATTTCTTATCATTGGGAAGGAGTGAGAGATTCTGTGTATTATTATTTTACACTAATTGGACCGTATATTTTAATATACTTATGGGACTGATTAATAATTAGTTAAGTAATAAGCACTCAGCACCTTATAAGCACCTCACAATTTGCATTGAATTTGTTATGTCATTTATTTGGCACAACCACCTATGGGTCAAGTATTTTTTTTTTTAATCAGACTCTCTATATTACAGATGACAAAAAAAGACTTACATAATGTAGTAGAAAATGATAAAATGATAAACAGGGAATGAATTTCAATATAGGACTAACATATTGACAAGTAAAATAACTGTCTCTATCTGGTTATTTATATACTTCAAGATTTAAATAAAAGTGATGTCATAAGTTAAAACATGATCCAAATTAAAGAAATTATACAGACATTAGTGATTACCAACCAGGAGGCCCTAAACACTAATCAAGTAGGTTTCCAAGAACAAGGAATGTTACCAAGAAAGTTTTGTTCTTGTGTTTGATTTGCTTTTTGCCATTTGGTGCATATGCTCACTAAAGAGAGACAGAGAGGGAAAGTGAGACATTGTCCCAGGAGACATGGCTGTGCCACAATCTCTTTTCCTCCATTCTCCTCCTGGCTTTCCGGACACAAATGCGCACAACCCCAGAATGGCTTTCAAGTCGCCACGTTTGGGACTCAAACTGTGGTAGGTCATGTGGGAACCCAGTGCCTTAGCCACCAGGCCACCTGCTGGGCCCACCAAGAAAATATTATGGTTAAGTAACTTTTTATTCAATTTTAAAGTTTTACTTCTATCTAGAAATATAAAAAGCATTATTCTTTATTTTAAAGTGGAGGAAATGAGGGTCCAAAAAGGCTAAATAACTTGTCAAATGGCACACAGTACTCAGTTAGTATGAATCCAAACCCTGTTCTCTTTCCAGTTGTCCCATGGCCTCTTAATCTAAGTCACGTTCTTGTCTCTTTAACCTACTCTTTACTACTTTCACTTCTTGGTCATTTCGAGGAAGTTGCTATACAGAAAGGGGCATGGCAGTAATTCGTGGGCTATTTTAAACCTGTCATCCCTATATATTCTGTTGTACTATATTAGATAGGATTGCGCTGACATTCCTGTGCTTAAGAAACAAAAGGTAAGTATTTACCCGCACTGTATGACCTGTACGTTTAAATAATCACGGGCATATCTGGGAAGTGGGGAGTCTCTCAGCTTTGCACGAACTATGTGGAAGTATTAAACTTCTGTGGCTGCATCATCAGGACACCTCTAGTCCTTGATTGGCATGACGGGAGAGAGAGCATGTGGAATCATCAGGGATGTTTTCACAGTCCAGGAGTGATCAATGCCATGTTTCTGCATTTTGTTGATCAAACTGATTTTAAAAATAATCCTCATATGCAAGGGGGCTGAAAACGAATTAAGACCTGTATATTGTTGAAAAGTAATTATTTCTAACAGATCACCCTCCCCATAGGCTTTTGGTCTGGACATGGGAATTCACAAGAGACCACCTCTGCAAGGTCAGCGAAGACTTCTGGTGGAAGATACAAGGTACATGGCGTTTTGAGGGATGAGGTGAGAAGGAACAAAAGAAGCACTATGAATTGTATGCAGTATAAAGTTGCCTCCCCAAAGGCAGAAAACAATCTCTCCTCCCTATGCTGCAGATTGGATGAAAAATAATGATACAATGTACCACTTCTAAGAATAAACAGAGACCTGGAAGATTGAAAGGCTCTTAAAAATAACCGTTTTGTGATACGATATTTTATAATGGCTCATGGCTTTTATAATTGTTTCTCACTGTGCCTGAGAAAATCAGAGGAGTGCAAGGAAAGAAAAACACAGGCACAGGCGGCAGCTGGAGTCAGCAGTGACAGGCTCCCCACCGAGTGCCATAAGCTCCATTATCTTCTGTCATAGCAACTCCTCAATCAGAAGGGAACAATGCTCAGGAGCAGATGAAACATAGGCAAATTGCCCAAATTGTAGTACAAATTACCACTGAAGATACAGTTAAGGAGTAATAAAAAAGAACGGCATTTTCCTCCCATTTATTTCTTAAATTCTGGTAAAAATTATACCTATTTACTCTCTTATATGAGATAGAATGTGCTCTCTGAATAATCAGTTGGCTATTTTTCATTTGTAACAGGTATTTCAGAGTGCTCCTGCCAGTGCTGAAATCAACAGTTGTAATATCAGTCTGCTCTCTGCTTATGCTTTCCCCTTACATGCAGGACAGGCGGACGGCGGTTCCTCATAGATCTCAGCAGAAGGATTGCTGATGTATGTTTTAAGTAATGCATATACATATGTTATATGTGTGTGTGTAATACATATATACGTGTAAATATATAAAACTTTTTTTGAAAGAGATATTTGCTATAGGGTGTGTGCACTCACCAAGGAGAGAGAAAGCAAGAAATCACTCCCTGAGGGGATGACCTGGGCGCAATCCCTTCTCCTCCATTCTCTCAGAATTTTGAGCATGCACACATACGTGTCCAGTGTCATTTAAGGAGCCATGTCCGGGGACTTGAAGTGCAGTCCATATATGGGAGTCCAGTGATGTAATCATTACACCATCTGCTGGTCCCCATAAATATATAACTTTAATGTGTACATTTATAGAAGATATGATTAATTCATTTCAATAGGGAAGATATCAAGATATATGCTTTGTTAACTCTTCTAAAAATGCTTTTTTTGAAAATGCAGTATTAACCTATTAGCTGCATATGGGCCTACCTATCCCTTGACTATGATAGTAGGAAAAAAAAATACCAGTTTGTGTATACCAAGCATGCCAATAAAGAAGAAAGGAAAAAAATATTTTTAATGTATTTAATGTGCTCATACAGCTAAGAAACATTTCAGCCATGTAAAAGCCCAGCACCCTTAACCACCACTCCCACCACTCCACTTGCCAGTCCTATAGTTTTTAAATTTCTCATATTTTATGTGTTTAAAACTTTTTTCAAAAACTTAATACTCGAACACGCACATTCAGCTTGGCCTACACATGGACAGGATCTTCAATACTATGATTTTACACCTTCAGATCTTCTGTCACTTGCCAGGATAAATAAAATAACTCAAGATTAAATTAAGTACAAGGAAAAGAAATGTAACTGGGAAATACAATAAACTTGAGACACATAAGGCTGCTGCTGGTGTGTTATCATGCTCTTTTACAATAAACTTTTTCATATATAGCTATTTTATTTAACTTTATTCAGTTATTATTATTATTCATTTGTCCAGAAAGAGAGATGGAAAGTAAGAAAACAAGGTGCCGGGTCCGGGACTTGAACCACTGTTTGCCAAGTGAGCGTACAGCGTCTTAACCATCACATCACCTACTGGCCCTAAGTAAACGTTATTTTAAGAAGTAAAAAGAGTACACTCTAAAATAATGATAAAAAATATAGTATGGGAAATACAAACACCAGTAACAGAGAATGCTATACTTGTGAAGGACTGGTAGTAGAGTGCTTTGCAAGTGACTGTTATGTTGTGCTATCACTTTACAATGGCTATTGTGCCACATTTCAGGTTATGTGAAGGGTCTGTATTGTAGACCTCTGTACTAGGTCTATATATGAAAGACCCTGCCAATTCATCCCTGATAACCCTCTTAGACATTAAACTGCTGCAGCTGCAAATTTATAAGAATAGTCTGTCCATTTGAAATATCTTTAGATATTTTCAGAAAATATTCAAGAGAAGACTTTACTGAATTCTGTGATTTTTAAAGAATAACTGTCAGTTATGGGGACAAATATTACTTTGTTCAATGCTTAACACCTTTGAATATATTTCTGTGTCTCTGTTAAAAAAATAAATAAGGGGGGAGGGACCAGCAGTTAGCATAATGGCTATGTCACTAGACTCCCATGTATTAGACTGCAGTTCGAGTCCCAGACTGGTGGCTTAAAACTCACACTGGGAGTGTGTGCGTGTGTGCCCATGATCCTGAGAGGAAAATGGAGGAGAAGGGATTGCGGCGTGGTGGCCATCCCCCCTAGGGGGTGATTTCTCGCTTTCTGTCTCTCTGTCTCTCTCTATCTGTCTGGCGAGCACATGTGCTCTATGGCAAAAACCTCTCCAAAAAAAAAGGACAATGTTTTTACTCAATCCAATCATTGAAATGAATTAGATTGTGTGAGGTTATTAGGCATTATGGAGAACTAAATAATTGAGTAGACTGGAAAAAAATTTTTATTTAAGCTTCAAGTAAGTTTAAAGTTGTGTAGACATAGTCACAAAGAATGATAACATTGCTATCTCGTTTAATTGTCCTTATCTATTTTTTTTTTAGAGAGAAATTTTTGCTATAGGGCATTGTGTGCTCACCAGAGAGACATAGAAAGACATAGAGATAGGAAGCAAGAAATCACCCCCAGGGGAGATGGCCATGCTACAATCCCTATTCCTCCATTTTCATTTTGGGATCTTGGAAACACATGCATGAGTTTTAAGCCACCAAATCTGAGACTTGAACCATGGTTGACTACGTGGGAGTCCAGTGACGAAACCGTTATGCCATTGCTAGTCCCAATCATCACTATCTATTAAGTAGGGAGTATTATTATCCCTATTTTCAAGATTAAAAGATGAAAAAATAGTGGTTAAGTAACTTATTTGAGATTATTCACCCTATTACTTCTAGCTATTATTTAATTTCAGGTGTCTGGGTACAAAGTCTGTACCTTTTAATCAGTATTATAATGCCAGCATGTGTTGTTGTGGTTAAGGCACTGGACTTCCATGTGGCCAACTATAGTTCGTCCTGGACTTGGCAGGTGGCTTTCTCACTTTCCCTCTCTCTCTGGTGATAGGAAATTAAAAATAATAATGATAATAAATAAAATTAAATAATTATTTAAAAATAAAGTCTCAGTTGTACTTACCTTTTATTGCTACTAATTTTTTTTTCAATTTGGTTTCTCTCATCTATGGGATTTGGGATTAAGATAACATGTTTTAATGTTTAGTTTTACAAAAAATAAAAACATTATAGGACATAGATATCTGTTTTGATGAAATATTTTATTTGGATCAAGGTAGAATATTACTCTGCTTGTCTACCCTCAAAGGAAAATATCTCTGTTTCTGGAATTTTTATGTTATGGCCAAGACTGCATTTGTCTTGATAATAGTGGGCAGTGTTACTGCTGTCTCTGTGACTATTCTTTTCCAATTTGTTTTATTCTCTTTTAGTTTGTTGGTGTATAACTCAGTCTCTTCTGTTTCATCTTGTCCTTCCTAATGTTCACAGAATTAGTTTATTTGTTCATCTCATCAGCTAACTGATATGATTATATAAGTTTGAATCAGCTGAGACTCTAGGGTATTTCTTAAGGAAACTAAAATCTCTAATTTTTAAATTTTATTAGAAAACAATCTGTTAAGAGTGAAAAAAAAGTTGTATAAACATGTCTTCATAGAATTATACCCATATTTCACCTAAATATGATGTTTATCCAATTTCTTCAAAATCAAGGATTTTTTTTTTCTTTTTTTGATGTGGGATATGTGTGCTTACTGGAGAGAGACAGCAAGAGGGAAAGTGAGAAATCACTCCCAGGGAGGATGGCCACACCAAAATCCTTTTTCCTTCAGTATTTTGGGCATGCATGCACATGCACACTGTATGATTTTTCAAGTCACTAGGTCCAGGATTCAAACTGCTGTCTTTCACGTGGGAGTTCAATGCCTTAAGAACCTGCAAATCTCTAAATTTAAAGATTTGTATTACAGTTCTATCATTGAATATGCATATATGTATATGTAAACACATTAACATAATTTATACATATTATTTGAAAATTTTGAATGAGATATAAAAAAGACAATGATACTGCTTAGAAGACAATTATCTACAGTTAAATATTATTAGTAATATTATCATTGTTCTTATATATATTTTCTTCTCTTTGTAAGAGATAAGTAACCCCCAGAGGGATGGCTACTTGGCTATCCCTTCTTCTCCATTGTGTTCTGGGATTTGGGCACACATGCCCATGTGCCAGGCATGATTTTCAAGCTACCAGGTCCAAGATTCAAACTATGGTTGGTCATGTGGGAATCCAGAGCCTCAACCATCACACCAACTGCTGGCTCCATTACTTATATTTTTATAACCTCGGTTATCTTATTGACAAAGTAAAGTCTTTCAGATTTATTTAAGCAACCATTGTGAAAGGTAAAAGAAAAGAGAAAAAAATTAATTAGGAGAAATCACCTCTTAATCACCCTATAAACTACATCATAAAATGAAAACCAGTATGAGTTAATAAAGAGTACAGTATTCTTGTTTCTGATTGGCCTACTGCAACACATTTCAATTAAAGAAAAACTCAAGGTCACAAGTTTGTCCAGGACATTTTCTAATATAAAAGTGAATAAGAGGGAGATTCCTGTTTTGTTTAATTTTCTATACTTCTCCCCTCCCCCATCTCTTTCTGGGCTAGAAATGTAAACTCCAGCACAATCATGATAACCTAATTAGCAGATTCATTTTAGTCTTTAAGTATTACAGTGTATGTGAGGATTGTAAATTTCCTTTTTTGGTATGGTTCATTCAGTTTTGATTAGAACCACAATTAAGGAAGTAAGCAAATGGAGGAAATGCAAATGTGATTAACTTGTTTTGAAAACATTTCACTTAAGTGGACAAGGTAATTTTTTATTGCCTAATTAAAAATCACAAGTCTCAGCCAAGAGCATATTTTCTTAAAAGTAAAGAAATACATACAAAAGGAAAGATAAAGGAAGAAAAACTTCAAGAATTTAAAACTGCCCTTAAATTAACTGCTACTCTGCAAGTGTAGAATTAGTTTTGATCATCTAACATTTTAAAATTCTTTCATACATTGGCATTTCTTTCTCTGCTTCATTTTCCAAATACACTTTTTCATCTTGATTCTTAAAGTCACTACTATGTCCAATTTCACATATCACTGAACACTGAAATACTTTTAATTAACTGCTCAGCTGCATTTTTACTCTTTATTCTCTACTTGGTTCAATTTACCACTTTTACCAAGCTAGTCTTCCTAACACACTGATACTGGGGTCTGTTGACTGGTCTAGTAAAAAATCATCCCTCTTCGTTTTTCAAGTTCACTAAAAATTGAACAATTAGACAAAATATAAAGCAAATTGGAGAACAAAATATCAATGTGGGACAATGTTGGATAATCTATTGATAGCTAATATTAGAGCCAAATGTACCTGACACCTGAATCCAGAATTCAACAGATTTACTAATCTAGACAGAGAAAATGTTGGCTGGAATGGACTACAAAGTAACCTTACCAGGAGAACCTGAGGGAACATAAAGACTAGCCTACTGCCATAAGAGAACTGAGGAAATATGAACTTCTGCGATATATCCTTTTCAATTTCCCAATCAGATAAACTCAAGCACTCCCAAAACAAAATGGGTAGAGAAACATAGACATGGTTGAGAACATAATAGAGGAGGGGGAAGAAATAATCCCATCCACAACTCCTTTTATAATGCTGCTTCCACTTAATAAGCTATATCATGCTTACTTTTTAATACCAAGTTATAATCCTTTTCATGTTTTGACTTCATAAACTTTTCTCCCTCTCTCTCTTTTTTTGTTTAAGTTTTTGCTATTAGGTGTGAGCTGTTGCTGAAGAGAGACAGAGACAGAGATCGAGAGAAAGTGAGAAATCACCTCCAAGGGGGGGAATGGTCATGTCCCAAATCCTTCTCCTCCATTCTCCTTTTGGGATCTTGGACACGCACACCTGGTACAACTCTCAAGTTCTGTACCATGTCTAGAACTCAAACTGTGGAGTCGGCCATGTGGATCCAGCTTCCTCAACCTTCACTCCATCTGCTGGCCCTTCCTCTCTTTCTCTTAACCATCTTTCCCCCCAATGTCATATATTCTATTACTTTTAAAGTTTACTTACTATTTTATTTCCTCTGAGGGAAAGAAAAAAAAAGAGAAAGGGTACAAGAGGGAATGAGAAACAGGCACCCTCAGAAGGTCTCATCATATCCCAATAATTCCAATTTTTGACATCAGAAGTCCTCATTTTCGCTCATATACACCCAGATACTTCATTTATAAAGTTTCTTCCTCATTCTGCCCTTATTAATTATAATTCGTGTTCCATCTGAAGCCCTGTGTTTTCGGAATAGTTATCCGGATCTGTTTAACTTCTCATTTATTTTTTTCATTTTTTAAAAGAATTTGCAATAGGGTGCATTATTACAATTACCCCAATTATAACACACCTTTTCCTTACTTTTATTGAATTGTTCTTTCTTCCTGAAATACTCTCACTTCATCTTACCTACCTTAGAATATATGGCCAATGTTATGTTATTTTAAAGCAACTTGATTACATCAATGTAGCTTGATTATGTTTTATACTATGTGCTATTTTGTGAAAAGATACCTTCTTGGACACTTTTTCTGAGACATTGATGCAGTGTGTGTCTATAAAAAAAAATGTCAATTCATGTAACATATATAAAAACTATTTATAGCAGCAAAAACCTAGACTTAATGTATATAAGATTCAGTAGCAATTAATAAGAAGCTAATGTCAATAAAATAACATAATTGCATACACATTATGTGCCAGACACTACTTAAAGTTCTTAATGAATTATGTTATTTTATAAAATACTATCTCTGCTTTATAAATAATAAAACAAAGTCATCGAATGTTGTGGTAACTTACTTATGATTCTATACAGTAGCTATGTAACTCATATAATAACCTATGGACCTTTTATTTCAAAGAACATAAAATAACTTGGGTATGCTAACTTTTTAGGGAGTAGTGATTAAGAATTTTTGCCTTTTAATTCAAGAAAGTAGAAAACTTGGTATCATACACATATGGAGATACGATTTCCCTGGCCATTCTTAAAAGATCAAAATAGTTACTTGTGTACTCTGGAAAAATATATTTGCACAATGGCTTTATAGGCAGAAGCTTCCATATATAGATTTCCAGTCAGAATTCACTAAATCATGAAAAGAATTGAGGGAACTGGCTACTATGCGAATTGTTCTAGTTGGCTGGTACTCCAAAATCTATATTCAATCTATATCTACTTCACAGGGGATTAACATCCTGAAAGATTCAAGGAGACTTTTTTAATATGTTGATGGCACTACAGTTTGAACAAAAAGAGGGAAGGAAGCATTTCAGATCGATGTCAATGTCACTACCAATTTTGTTGTTTTCTGCCTTCCAACCCATGCCAGGAAGATTGAGCAGAACTTTATAAATCCTCCAATGTTTCCTTGGATGAGGAATACATACCATACCTCTGAGCAAAGAAACATCCGTCTATTGTATTTTTATTTGATTATTGTTCTGTCCCACTGGACTAAGTTTCATTAGTGTAGGGACACATTTGATTTCTTTCACCATTGTAGTGGGTTGTCAGAAAAAATAATGATGCATTCTTTTCTGTCCAAAATTGTGTCATGACTTTTCTGCACACAATATTTTCCTTTGGAAGCAAAGTGCCAGAAACAGTTTATGTATTAGGTAAGCCTAATTAATTGTTGATAATGATAAGAGGAGTAGAAGCTACCTAGAAACCATGTCTGTTTGTATGAGGTCCAGACTAGATCACTCTAGAGAAATAAGGCTCATATCTAAAACTGAGAAAGCTGCAGCTCAATAGTGGAGATTTGAAAAGACCTATTCCTATCAAAGGGATTATTTATGGGGTGTGCTAGGATTTTCTAAAATGAGATTACACAATGAGTACGCCCCTCATGAAGAATAAATAAAGCATTCAGAATAAACTGCTTGTTTTGAAGGGAAATACCTGTTAGGTCTTTGACAATAACGAGGTAATTATATCAATGAACATAAGCAATATTGCACACTGCAATGTACTTTAAGCTAAATTCAGGAGTGTTTTCAGTCCCTTACCCTTAGCACTGCTAGGAAGAGGAGAATGTACGAGACATGAAGAGAAGGATTGACTGGAGTTTGAGGAATCTAACTCATGGGGACATGTCACAAAATCCCTCCCCCACCCCATGACCTTTTCTTCTCAAGAATAGTGTCTTGGGAAGTGTGTTACCATGTTAAATTATAGAAATGTTTTATAGTCAAGGTTTTATATTTATTAAAGTTTCTTCTGTTCAGAAGAAAAGAGGTATTTCAAAAAATATTTTTTTATCTAAGAAGTGTAATTAATGTTTACATATTATTTTTATTAATGTGAAAGTTCCTCTTGTTCACTCTTCACTGTTCACTGTGGTTTATGTAGTTCAATAAATGCATTATGAATGAAACAAGACATCATATGGGTGTTTTTCTATTCAACTTTTATTTCAGAACTTCCATCTAAACTCCAAATGAACATTATGCATACTATTAACTCTGGTTTTTAAATTTTGGGGTACTGATCATGTTTTTTCTAATCAGCAGACATTGAAAAACACATTGCATTTAAGTCTCTTGATTAAATACATTATTCAGGTAGTTAAGTCTTCACAAATATGTCATATGCATACTAAATATTAGATGTGTGGTTTCTAGACTGTAGTCAAGAACTCCTTTTCAAATAATAGAATTTCAGGAAAGCTGGCATGTTGTGGAGTTAAACATTTGTAATTAATTGCCTTTGGAAATAATTTCGCTCAAAGCTACATTTGTCATTTTTATTATTGTGCAAGAAAAACAATAACATTTGCTTTTGAACCACCTCTTTCTTCATTAATTGATTGACTATTACTTTAAAACAAACTCCACATAAAAAAGCTATTTCTTTTTAAACAAGCCATTTAATTGCTGAGACAAATATTTCAACTTCCAAAATGTTTTTATTTGTAATGTATCATTACAAAAATTTTAAATTTTGTAATTCATGTCTACATTATCCTCATAATTAAAATACATAGTGTCAAGTTTTCATTTTGTTTTCAGACTGTATATATGAGTGTGTGTGTGTGTGTGTGTGTGTGTGTGTGTGTGTGTTTTGTTTTTTATTATATCCTCAAGGAAGTAAAGAAAAGTGCCTTGAATATATATGTGAATATACATGTATATGGTCACACACACATAAAATAGGGGCAATAGGGAACCAGCAGTTAGCGTAATGGCTATGTCGCTGGACTCCCATGTAGTCGACCGCGGTTCGTGTCCCGGACCCGGTGGCTTAAAAAACTCACGCCGGGCGCGTGTGCGTGCGTGCCCAAGATCCCGAAAGGAGAATGGAGGAGAAGGGATTGCGGCGTGACCATCCCCCCTGGGAGTGATTTCTCGCTTTCTGTCTCTATGTCTCTCTCTGTCTGTCTGGCGAGCGCACGCGCCCTACAGTGAAAATCTCTCCAAAAAAAAAAAAAAAATAGGGGCAATACAAAGTTGTCGAATAAGTAAATTAAACATTAGTATTACCATGGAGAGATTCAAGCACAGCCCTTGGAGAAAATCTGCCAAATCTTAAAACCTAGCTGCACTACTTTCTAGAAATGGAATCTTGAGCTAGTTAACAAAATGCTCTGATTCTTGATTTCTCCATCAGAAAATATAGTAAGCATGGCTTATAGTGAGGTCTAAAAGAAATAATCTACATAGTAAGTATGTAATCATTATAAACTATAATTATTTAAAAATATAATTACTAGATTTAATGAGAATGTGATAGTAATTTGTGATGCTAATGAAATAATCAAATTATTTGATCATAATAATTTGTTCACTTATCCAACCATTTATGTCTTTTTTTTGGGGGGAGGGGAGAGATTTTCACTGTAGGGCACGTGCGCTCGCCAGACAGAGAGAGACATAGAGACAGAAAGCGAGAAATCACCCCCCAGGGGGGATGGTCACGCCGCAATCCCTTCTCCTCCATTCTCCTCTCAGGATCTTGGGCACGCATGCACACGTGCCTGGCGTAAGTTTTAAGCCACCAGGTCCGGGACACGAACCGCGGTCGACTACGTGGGAGTCCAGCAACATAGCCATTACGCTAACTGCTGGTTCCCCCATTTATGTCTTTTAAGTGGCCCAGTCCTACAGCATTTGAAAGAACAAAAAGGAGATAATTTTACAAACGCCTCATAGCATGAAACTACTGCCTAACGGTGCCAGTTTTCAATTACAAAAGTTTCAGGTATCTCTAAATCATAAAAACATTTTTAAAAATTTTAATCAGTGAAGAAGATTTATGCACATAAAAATCTTATTTTCAAATCTTTGAGCTTTTTAAAGAACTCCTTCAATTTTATACAAGAGGACTCTATTCTGTTCCATTGGTTTATGTGTCTATTTCTGTGCCAGTACCATGCTGTTTTGATAACCAGAGCTTTGTAGTATATTTTTGGGTCAGGGAGTGAGATGCCACCCACTCCACTCTTCTTGTGCAGAATTGCTTTGTCGATATGGGGTTTTTTATGATTCCAGACAAACTTTATGACTGTCTTTACTAGATCTGTGAAGAATGTGTCTGGTTCTTTGATTGACATTGCAATTTTATACAAGAGATTACTACTCCTTTAAGATTATACTGTTCTGAGACCTAAGGTTACCAGGTGCATAAGAAAATGAGAAGACATGAGACCAGCAGATGGTGTAACAGTTACATTGCTGGACTCTCACGTAGTCGACTGTAGTTCAAGTCCCAGACCCAGAACCTTAAAATTCAAGTTGAGAGCATGTGTGTGCATGCCCAAGAAGATCCTGAGAGGAAAATGGAGGAGAAGGATTTGTGGCATGTCCATCTCCCCTGGGGAGTCATTTCTTGCTTTCTGTCTCTCTGTCTCTCTCTGGTGATGCAGCTGCCCTATAGCTAAATTAAAAAAAAAATAATTTAAAGAACTTCTCTTTTAAAAAAAAGGAAAAGAAAAGAAAAAAGACATAAAAATTAGATTGCAGCTTTTTTGTTTTTGGTAACTGAATAAATTAAGTTTGCCTTTTCTACTAGAATTAAATTAGACATGTTTCTCAAGAAAACATTTGTCAAGAGAAAATAACTTATTTCAAATGTAAGAATTCAATGTATGTTAAGGAATGCTGTGATAATAGCCTTTACAAATGCTGCCCATTGTTGCCCAGTAATCACTTGTGACTGCTGAGCACTTGTGATGTTGTTAGTATAATAAAGGAACTGAGTTTTTAATTTTGTTTAATGTTAGTGAATTAAACTTACATAACCACATATGACTAGTGGCTTTAGACAGTGTAACTGAAGTTCAAAGCTGCAAATGGTGAGCTCCTCATGACAAGCTGAAATGTGATGTCAAATAAATACTATGCTACTATAATTGTGAAAAACACAATATACTTTTTATAATCTTTTTTCTTTTTCTTTTTTTGCTATTGGCTATGTGTACTCTCCAGAAAGAAAGAGAGAGAAAGAGAAGGGAGAGAAAGGGAAATGAGAAATCATTCCCCAAGGAGGACAGCCATGCTGCAGTACTTCTCTTCTCCTCTAGGGATTTTTGGGCATGTTTGCACATGCAACCAGCATGATGTTTAAGCTGCAGGACCCAAGACTTGAACTGCAGAGTTGTCATGTGCTAGCCAATGACTTAACATCCACTCTACTTGCGAGGCCCAATTTTTATTTTTTATTATAATACTAGGACATATATCTACAGAGAGGATCTATTTCTCTCCTTCTCTCATTCTATCTGCTTTTTTTTTTCTTTGTCTACACATCTTTCTTCTGTCTGTTTAAATACTCTAAAACATCTTTCTCTTGATATAGTCCTGCTTCAATAAGAGGAGGAAGTCAAGAATATTAGCAAGAATATGTTGCATAGATTAAGATTTTAACCCACACACACATTTTGTATCTCCTTGTTTTGGCTACTGTCAGAAAATGGTAACCATTTATCTTCTCACTTATTCACAAATACAAGTGGTGCTGATCTAATTTTACTTTAAAACATCAGCTTCATAAGATGTGGAATTTTGACAAGATAATAGTTGATTAATCTCTTTTAAAACTTGTTGCAACATAATCTAACTTTTCAAATATTTTAATTATTGAGGCTTAATTTATGATTGGCCAATATTGCATTTATCAAGGTCTCTATAAGATTTCCATTTATTTATTTATTTATTTATTATCTTAGTCATTGAAGAAAGAAAAAGAAAAACAAAATGCAGGGAAAAAATTTTTAGTCTTGCAGCCTATTAATTTGATTTTCTCCTAAGAATACAAATTAGAACTGTCAATGTTTAGGGTTCAGTTATATGTGGATTATATATAAATTCTCTGAACCAACATGTAAGCCTACCTTGCTTAATAAAATGTTTTCCTGGGAAATGACAAGTGATTCGGGACAATGATGATTTGATTTACATTTTTACAGGTTTTGAAGAATTAAATTAATGGAAAATACTAACTTTATGAATAGTCATGTTCTAGAGCAGGATAAGTAGAAAAAAGAAAAAAGAGCTTTAAAAAAGTATGTTTCAGTCACAAACTAAAACTGTGAATCTTCTCAGAAACATCCTTTGTTAGAGTGTTTCCCTGACCTCAATCCCAGTCCCCACCACCACACACACACACAACTATGGTAGGAAGCTACAGAACTTGGACTTGTCTTGGGAGTCTGTAGCATTACATTCGTTAAACTAAATTGTTAAACCAAACTATTTTGGCCTAAAATGGCCACAGTACTCTGACACTTGGGTTTATATGCACTTACAGAAATCTCACATGTCTATTTCCTTAGCGAGGTGCTAGATTAGAGCGATCCCAGTGACCACACTTCAAACGGTCCCACCTGTTAGGCTGACGGTGCAGTCCACCGTTGAGCTGTAACCGATCTAGTTACCACTGTACCTCACTCCTTCATTTTCCTTTGGTATGTTACTTTCCCTTTTCTGCACACATCACTTTTCCAGAGTTTAAGTATTGTGACAATGAGGCTACTTGGTGTTGCCTGGATTCCCAGAAACTGCCGGAACTGTCTTTTGTTCAAATTAATCTGTTAAAATTTGGTTTGTCTAATTTCATTGTTTTTACTCATTAACGTGTTTCCCTATCTTAAACCCTCATACTCCCTCCCCTCTCCCACCCCATCTTAAGACTTCATCCCTCACAGCAGCTCTTGTAGGTAGCTGTAGAGTTTGGTCTTGTTCTTAGAATGCAAGTGTGGATTTAAAATCTTGGACGATGGATCAGGTTTAATTTGTAACCATTAATTAGGAATATTGACACCTAGAAGTGGGCTACGAACCTCTCTGGGGATGTTGTAGGGGCCATAAACACAGGCATAAATTTAGTTCTGTCTAGTAAGGAAGGCAAAGTCTTTTCTGTAATATCTGATTTACTAAAAAACAATCCTTGAAATAAATGTTATATGGGGGCCAACAGGTGGTGTGGTGGTTAAAGAGCTAGACTCCCAGGGACCAGCAGTTAGCATAATGGCTATGTCGCTGGACTCTAATATAGTCGACCACAGTTCGAGTCCCGGACCTGGTAGCTTAAACTCACGCCAGGTGTGTGTGCGTGCATGCCCAAGGAGAGGAGAATGGAGAAGAAGGGATTGCAGCATGACCATCCCCTCTGGGGGATGATTTCTCGCTGTCTCTCTGTCTCTGTCTGCCTGTCTGGCGAGCGCACACGCCCAATAAGACAAAAAAAAACCTCTCCAGAAAAGTAAAAAAAAAGAGCTGGACTGCCACATGTTTGACTTTGGTTTGAGTCTCAGACCTGGTGGTGTGCTCTCTGTCTCTCTGCCTCTCTATCTCTCTGGTGAGTACATATGCCCTATGGCAAATTTAAAATATATAAATGTATATGTTATATGAATATACATTTGTAAAATATATTACATCAAAGTACTTTCATTAACTTAAATTTATAAACAATACTTGTGAAACAAAATTGAGTATGAAAATATCCATTAAACTTTGGGTATTTGATTCCCTACTTTTGACTTTTTACATATAACTATATTAAAACAGCCAGCTAAAAATCCTTGTTCATATATTCTTGAGTTTAAGGGAAAAATATTTTCTGACCTACAGAAACCATATAGATAAAACTAGACGGTGATTAAAGTAGAAACATTAAACCAAAACATGAAGTCAAAAGTTTATTCACTTTCACGATATTCTGAAAATAAAATATATAAAATATTCTTGAAGATGCTTTAAAGTAGCAAAGGTGTGAGACCAGCAGATAGTGTAATGGTTATGTTGCTGGACTCCCATATAGTAAACCAGGATTCCAGTGCTAGACCTGGTGGCTTGAAACTCACATTGTGTACATGTGCGTGCATGCCCAAAATCCTAAGAGGAGAATGGAAGAGAAGGGTTTGTGGCATGGATATCCCCACTAGGGAGTGATGGCTTGCTTTCTGTCTCTCTGTCTCTCTTTCTCTCTCTGATGAGCTCACATGCCCTAAAATAACAATCTCTCTCTAAAAAAATAGCAAAGGTGTATAATCTGCCATTTTTTTAGCTATTAAAAACTACATGTCAATGCAAAGATAACTATTTTTTAAATAATTATTTTTTTACCTTTTTTTTTTTTTTAATTTTGACCAGAGTGAGAGAGAGGAGAGAGAAAGGGACAGAGGGAAAGTGAGAAAGCAAGCTGCCTGGTCCAGGACTCGAAATGCAGTCGGCCACGTGGGAGTCCAGCACCCTTAAGCACCACACCATCTGCTAGATCCACAAAGGATGACTATTAAATTGTTTAATTTAGATAAGTACTTATAAAACATTATGTCATTTCTCATCCCTCATTGTAAAAATCAAATCTTTTTCAAAATTTCTTAACACCATTTATTTCTAAATGACTTTCCTCATATTGCTTCTGTATTATAAGACAAAGCATTTCTCTTCTTCTCCAAGAGAATACTTTTTTTCATTTTTTATTATTTTATTATCATTTTTTTAAACATTTAATCACAATACATCATTTGGCTTGTAAAGAGAATTACCAAATGTGAAATACTTCTCAGACCAGTCCAACTGAGACAAGGAAATTCTTGATGTACCATCGCTACTCATGCTGCTCTAACTGCTTAGAAAGACTTTCCATTGCATTCTTTTTTTTTTTTTTTTTTTGGAGAGGTTTTTGCTATAGGGCACATGCGCTTGCCAGAGAGACAGAGAGAGACAGAGAGATAGAAAGTGAGAAATCACCCCCCAGGGGGGATGGTCCCTCAGCAATTCCTTCTCCTCCATTCTCCTCTCGGGATCTTGGGTACGCATGCACAAGTGCCTGGCACGAGTTTAAGCCACTGTGTCTAGGACTTGAACCATGATCGACTACATAGGAGTCCAGGGACATAGCCATTATGCTAACTGCTGGTCCCTCCACTGGATTCTTACACACCCTCCTCCACATCTCATTCTCTTACCTACTTGATTGTCACTCCCTCAGAAAATTACTATCTCTTGTATATTTTTCTATTTGCTTCTACTGAATCATCATGTTTTATAACAATTTTCACTATATAAAGAAATTAATTGGTTTGATTTATTGTTCATCTTCACTAGTAGTATCTAAAACGCATGTTAGCAAAAATTTGGCTTGATTTATTTGTCTAAAACAGCACTTGTCCCAAAATAGATAATGGACACTCTATCCTGAATAAGTATCATTCATTGATACTCATTGTATGACTGGTATTATATCGATTGATGTTGGAGCTACATATTAAAGCAGATACTCCTATCAATCACAATTTAGCAGCATTGAATAATTATTATTAATTCTTTTAGAAAAGAACTAGTATTTTAAAATTCTGCTTCCCCCCTTGACATTCTATTTTTATGTGCTATTAGAATAAAAGGCATGTAGAAAGCACCTGGATAAGTAATAATAATATTTCATATAATAATATTTATATTAAATGCAACTTTCTAATATGTATATTACTTTTTTATCAGTAATTTAGGAAAAAATGTTTTATATATGTCTAGAAAAACGAAAAGTAGTAGTTTTATACCTTTAAAAAACTTGTAAGCATTTACTTTATTTATATATTCTTTAAAATAATGCTGATGTTTAGTATTATTTAAAGGTATGTATATTAAAATTGTACACAACTCTAAAGGATTTCCAGTATTAAAAATGTATTCTGTTTGAGTTTGGGAAGTTATTGTCTATTATGTGCAGAAAAACGTGAAAGTTGTGTTTTTTGTGACATTTTTAAGGTATCTGGTCTTTTGGAGGTATTTGACCAAATAAGTGATTGAAAATTCAGATAACGAAAAAGAACTAGACCTTTTATTTTGATTCAGAGAATCTGAGGCCTTAATTTTTAAATAGAAGTCAGACTGGCAAAAACGGAAGGATCTGTTTGCTCGTTTTAAACATAAAGATTCTCTAGGCTACCCATAGATGTTCTGAATCAGAATTTTAATGAAGGGACACAGTCTTTTTTTAATTAATGAATTATTAAATGAATTATTTTTAATAAATTATTTTTTCATAGATTATTTGTTTCTGCTACTCTAAAAGTGGCCCATAGGCTATATGCATCGGTTTCACTTGGGAATTTTTCAGAAATTCAAAGTCCTAACTCACATTCTAGACTTTCTACAGAATCTGCATCTTAATAAGACCCACAGGTGTTTCCTGTGCACATTGCATTTTGAGAACCTAGTGATTTTGAGGTCTAGTAAGATGTACAAAGCAATGGATTCTAAAATCTCTAGTGCTGCATTAGGTAGCACAAATAAAGGCAAACATGGCTGGGCGTGATATTTCATAGAAATAATTTTGAAATCTAACCATTGATACATGTGCCTTTTAAGCTACAAGAGCTTTCTACTCTGTTCCATTCCAAAGGATGTATCAAAGCAAAGCTGTGAAGCTACTAAATTTGAATGATCTGATATCAAGATTCTTAAAGTGTAAGCTCTTCATAGACATGAGCTAACCATTTCTGCGTCTTAAAACTCTTACTATATCACTTTATGAGTATTTAGTATTTCCAGTCTGATATTAAAATATTCCTGCTTCTTATAAACTTTTTTGTGGTGTGTGTATGTATGCGTATGTGCATCTGTGTGGTGTTTTTACACTAAATCTCACCACGTTGTAATCCTGTTGCCTTAGCATCTGAAGTAGCTGCAACCATAGGCATGCGCCACCACATCTGGCTTTTTAGGGAGGGCTAAGAGTCGAACCTGGGTCTTTCATGTGATCTCGACCTGTCAAGCAATAATGTCTAGAATGTGAAACTATGGTTTGAGCAAAATGTTAAATATTTATTAAAACTTAAATTATATATGAGTAGAATTTAAAAAAATTCAATGTAACAGTAATTATTTAATGATTACAATAGATATTCTATTTATTATATGAGCAAGCTACTTGATGGTCCTCTCTTACACTCCTAACACTTGTTAAATTATATTTTCCATCCTGGTAGGTGACATGCGGTTTAATGCACTGTATCTCACATGGCCCATCACAGTTTGAGTCATGGACCTGGATCATTGAAAATCACACCAGGTACATGTGTATGTGCATGTACATGTGTGCCCAAATGCCAAGAGGAAACTGGGGAAGAAAGGACTGCAGCATGGCCATCTCCCAGGAGGTGATTTCTCACTCTCCTTCTCTCTCTTTTTGTCTCTCCAGCAAATGCAATCATCCTATAGCAAAAAGTAAAACTAAAAATATATGTGTGTGTATATGTATATGTATGTATATGTGTACATATATATGTATATACATACACACATATAGGGGTATATATACACACACACATACACACAAACACACACACACACACACACACACACACATACACACATATAGGGACCAGTAAGACACATGGTGGTTAAGGCTCTGGACTTTCACTTGGTTGACAGTAGTTCAAGTCCCAGATCTTAGGACTAGCGGCTTGCATTCTCAGTTTCCCTCTCTCTCTTTCTCTGTCTCTCTCTGGCAGGCATACGTGCCCTGCAGCAAATTGGAAAATAATAATAATAACAAATAAAATTAAATATTATTTAAATACATATATTTTTAATTGAAACAAAACCTATTTATGAGGAATATTTATGCAGAAAAATTGAGAATGCAATGAACAAAACTAACACCAAAAATATTTCCACATATGTTGATGTAAAATAGTTGACTTTAAAAATATTTCATGTGTGGAAACCAGCAGTTAGCATAATGGCTATGTCGCTGGACTCCCACGTAGTTGACCGCAGTTCACGTCCTGGACCCAGTGGCTTAAAACTCACGCCGGGCGAGTTTGCATGCGTGCCCAAGATCCTGAGAGGAGAATGGAGGAGAAGGGATTGCGGCGTGACCAACACCCCTGGGCGGTGATTTCTCACTTTCTGTCTCTATGTCTTTCTCTGTCTGTCTGGCTAACTCACGCGCCCTGTAGCGAAAATCTCTCCAAAAAATAAAAAAGAAAAAGAAAAAATATTTCATGTGTGTAAGTGTACATGATACAAAAGCAAAACTATTAGAATTCATTAAACACCTTATATAGGTTATAAAATCAATGAAAATATAATTAGTAAACCTCAAAGGAGTAGGTACAATATAATGCTTCTCTTCAAAGATGTTTCTTATCTGTGAAAAATTGACTTTCAAAATTATTATGAAGCCTTAGTGGAAAACTAGATATCCTTATATAACAGAAATTTCAGAAATAAATGCTATGAGAACTAAAATGACAAAATTATTTTATTGTTTCTCATAGATTAATTTAAAACTCAACTGTATACTTTGTTGTAGTTCTCAAAGAACTTCAGTAATTAAATTACTTAACTCATCGTTAATGTTCTTGCAATATATCAAGCTTTCATCTTTTTTTTAAGATGCATGTACCAACCAGTGACAGGTGGCTAAGGCAGCTAGATGACACATGACCAAGCAAGTGGCTCCTATCCTGGACCCAGTGGCTTGAAAAACATGTCAGGTAATGTGCGTGCCCAAAATCCCAAAAGGAGGGAACCAGCAGTTAGCGTAATGGCTACGTCGCTGGACTCCCACGTAGTCATCCGCAGTTTGCGTCCCGGATCCGGTGGCTCAAAACTTACGCCGGGTGTGTGTGCGTGCGTGCCCAAGATCCCGAGAGGAGAATGGAGGAGAAGGGATTGCGGCGTGGTCATCCCCCCTGGGGGGTGATTTCTTGCTTTCTGTCTCTATGTCTCTCTGTGTCTGTCTGGCGAGTGCACGCGCCCTGTAGCGAAAAACCTCTCCAAAAAAAAAAAAATAAAATCCCGAAAGGAGAATGGAGGAGAAAGTCTCGTAGCACAGCTATCTCCTCTACGGAGTGTTTTTTTTTTCACTTTCTCTCTCTCTTTCTCTGTTTCTTTCTGGCAAATGTATATGTGCTATAGCAAAAAAGAAATAAAAAGTGAATCAGATGATTTGGAATTTTGATGAAAATAGAATCCTTAATAGTTCATTACATATTTTTTGTTTGCTTGTTAATTTTTAAAGTTTTTTTTCATATGGTGCACATGCACTCGCCAGAAAGAGACAGAGACCATGAGAAGGAAAGTGAGAAATAACCCCCCTAGGGTAGATGGCCACAGGACAATCCTTTCTTCTCTATTCTTATGAAATTTTGGGCACACATGCACACACACCCTGTGCGATTTTCAAGTTGCCCTGTTTCCAGACTCGAACAGTGGCTGGCCGTGTGAGAGTCCAGTGCCTTAACCACTACACCACTTGATGGCTCCTAGTTCATATTAATATTAAAATATTTTATAACCATTCATATATATTCGCACATACCTTATCTACAAACTCCAATGATCCACTTTTATTTCTTGTTTTCCTAGAATTAGAGTGACATTAAGTCACATAAAAATCATTACATATAGTAAGTATATTTTGCTATCTAACTCACTTGACAATGGTAGCATTCTCCTTTGAACTCTAAAATTTCCCCCATCACTCCTAAGAACGATTGTTTATTATTTTTGTCATTTGCAGCTTTCTTTAAAAAAAAATACATATGCAAAGAAAATAAGCGCTATTTTAATAGTTGTTAGAGAGAAGTGAAACACACATGAGAACTCTCGGCATCCATAAGTACTTAAGTACTTAGCAAATAAGTATGTCAAAATGATTCGAAATGTTTTTACGAGGATGTAAATGGCAGCCTCTGGAGGTTTAAAGAAGGAAAATTTAATGAAGGGTCAATTTACAAAGGTGTAGTCAGAACTAAAGAGAGCACAGAAAAAGTAGCTAGACAGGCCATGGAACCTGGAAGAAAGACCTTTGCGTAGTAACAATAACCACAGAGCACATCTACTGTTGGTCTGTGGAGAAATAGAGAAGGAACGAAGGGGATGAATATCCCCAACTTTGTCCTATCCTTATTCAGAAGTGTTTTCTGGGAGTGTATGCTCTCCTGTAAAGATCCCTGGGGGTGTTGGAATACAATTAGTCACAACCACTTCCCGTACTGCTCCTTCTTAGTGCTTTTGGAAGTGTAAATATTTTAATCCCATAAATCTAGAAAAAAATGTATATAAAAGTGAATTTTTTTTAAGTTTATTTCTTCCATGAGAAGTAGCAGGGAAAAGTGAAAGAGAAAGGGAGAAGAAGTACTACAACAAGGTCTTTACACCACAATCCACCCCTTGCCTCAGCCAAGCCAGCAGAACAGGCACACACGTGTGTTCCCTGCATGTACAGAGAGATCTTGGCACACGAACCTGGATCTTGGCATGTGGGTTTGTTTTTGCAGAGCACATGTCGGTGCTGCACCACCATGGTTGGCCAAAATATGATTTTATAAAGAATAAAAGAAAAGAAAAAATCGACACAAAACAAAAACCATTGAATCAATGAAGGAATAAGAGCGGACATTTATCTATCCTGTTTTAGGTAGTGTGACAGGGATTTTGTTTTGTGTCATTTTTCATTGACAAATATTAATTGTATATATTTTTATGGTGCAATACTAGATAATGAGTTGGCCCTGGTTCATGATTTAGAATTTGGCCCTCTGGGTAATGGCCTTGGGTGCTGTAAGATTTTTAAGAGGAGAGGCTTAGTGGGTAGTGTTTCTGTAATGGAGGGATCACTGCTAGGAATGCATTAATGCCATCTCTTGAGAAAGTATGAATTCTGCTCTCCAGAGAAGGGGTTAGTTCCTTTATTATAAAAGGAAAATGGCGGACATGCAGAGGTATAATGATTATGTCAATGGACTCCCACATGGTCAAATGCAGTTCGAGTCCTGAACCCGGCAACTTGAAACACACATCAGGCATGTGTGCATGTGTGCCCAAAGTCCTCAGAGGAGAATGGAGGACAAGGAAATGCAGTGTGAGCAAGGAAATGCAGTGTGAGCATTCCCCTCGGGGGAGGGGGGTAATTTCTTGCTTTCTGTCTCTCTCTGTCTCTCCAGTGAGCAAAAATTATTCTTAAAAAAATAATAATAAAAAATGAAGATGGATACTCCCAGGTCTCTCTTTACATGTGTCTATGGACTTTCCTGTGTCTTTTGACCATGATGTGTCATAGGACCAGAGACCAACCAGATATTGGCCCTTGCCTTGGACTTTCCAACACCAGAATCCTAAGTCAAATAAACCATCCAATTTTAGTTTCTGTTGACAACCCAATTAGAATCTAAGACTGTAGGGTATGAATATGATTGTTTGCTATTATATATATATATATATATACACACACATACATTGTGGAATGATTAAATCACTTGAGTTTATTCATCATTTTTTTGCGTGTGTGTGTGATAAGAACAGTTAAAAATCTACATTTTTTTTCAATTTCAAAATATATAATACATTGGGAAACAGCAGTTAGCGTAATGGCTATGTCGCTGGACAATCACGTAGTCGACAGCGGTTCGTGTCCCGGACCCGGTGTCTTAAAACTCACGCCGGGCGCGTGTGCGTGCGTGCCCAAGATCCCGAGAGGAGAATGGAGGAGAAGGGATTGTGGCGTGACCATCCCCCCTGG
>NW_006159765.1:663376-716022 GCF_000334495.1 Tupaia belangeri chinensis
TGTATATATATATATAAAATACATTGAGACCACTCTTTATAAACAAGTATTCTTTTATTTGGCTGGCATAATTTCTCATCAGTTGCTTTTCAGTCCAATGCTAATTTGGATGTTGTTGCTTGTTTTTTGAGTCTTTTAATTTTTTTTTTTTTGCTTTAGGATATCAACCTTTATTTACTGTTCATAGTTGTGTAATGAATTCTTATTTTATATACAGACAACTGTGGTGGGTGTCTTGGAATATTCCTGGGGAAATTCTTAATTTGGAGTTTTAAATTTGTTTTGATTTTGCTTATATAGGAATAATGAATGTGAATGAAGTCTATCTTTGTTTAAATTGACTAGTTCTGAGTTCTAAAATTTAAGAATTATAATCATGTGTTTATCAGAACAAACAATGGGGATGGTGCAGGAAAAATTTAATTATAAGTAAGCATGCTTAGAGTCCAGCATTAAGCAAAATATGAGCCAATATCATTAGTTTTTCAAATACTTGAAAATTTTCTATGTAGATCAATAACAGAAGTTCTACAAAGACAGAGTGTAACTTGATTTATTTTTTAAAAATAGGTACTGTTTTCAAGGCCTTACTACTACCACGCACAGACTTAATATAATCATAGATGTTACTGAGGCTGTGAGACCCCCTAATCCTTTTCCAATAAATTCCACATTTTCAACAGTAGAAGACAAGAAAAATGTATGAAAAACTATATCAAAATGTGTTTTTAAAATAGAATTTTAAAAATTACATCCTATTATTTTGAATGTAAAGCAATTTTTTCTTGGTTTCATATTCTGCAGAGTAACTTCATTTCTTTTTTTTCTGTTTTTTTCTTTCTAACATTCATTCTTTGAACTTTTACTGTAAATTGATCATCTGTTGTTGCAAATAATTTAATCAATTCATTTATGCCAAAATAAAAAAATTGTTTAAAATAAAATCATTGTATTTTGAAGTTTTTTACACAACGAAATGTTTGATTATTATGAAGTTCATTTTGAAATATAACTTATAACAGCTAATCTTTTTTGAGACATATTTGAACGTAAAATAAAGCATAGTCTCATTCTATCTGTAATGAAACTAAATATAACATGAAAGCATCTGCAGTAAAGTAAAATTTGCAATGTGGAAAATAATATATATGTAGTCATTACTCAATTTTTCCTATACTTTTAAACAATTTTAAACTAATATCTGATCTATAACTAAAATGAGATATTATTTAAAAAATAATAAAATAAATCATTATACTAAAAATCTGCATAGCATTATATTTTGTTTCTTAAATTTATCTGACAGTTTTTGTTGCTTTGGAACTCCTTTCATTTTTTTTAGTTATTCTAATACTAAAAAATGTTATGCATTTTAAAATTAATTTTCCAAGATTAGTATGTTCAATGTAGTTTATGTTCAATCTTATAGTTTTAATCTATGTTGATTTTAACATATCAATATCCTTAAAATAAGAAAAAGAAAATGGCAGCCTGAGATTTTTTCCCCCAAAATTACATAGGGATTAGAATTCAATTATCAATTTTTTTTTTTTTTTTTGGAGAGGTTTTTCGCATTAGGGCGTGTGTACTCTCCAGACAGACAGAAATAGACAGAGAGACAGAAAGCAAGAAATCACCCCCCAGGGGGGGATGGTCATGCCACAATCCCTTCTCCTCCATTCTCCTCTTGGGATCTTGGGCATGCACGTACATGTGCCTGGCGTGAGTTTTAAGCCACCGGGTCCAGGACGCGAACCGCAGTCAACTACATGGGAGTTCAGAGACATAGCCATTACGCTAACTGCTGGTTCCCTCAATAATCAATTTTGAAAATGTTATAAAGCAGCACAAAATAAGTGTAGATGGTTTAGTTGTTAACCTGTCAGTCAAAACCCTTGTTATATGCAACTCTAGTATCAGATGTATGTGTAACAAACAGTCCTATCAATCAAGTTCGTTTATAAAAGAATGTTATATATTTCAAAAGATTCCATGGTAAAGAGTCCTTTTTATTGACAGTTAAGGCACAAGTAGCTTTGGGTAAAAAAATGTTAAAATTAGGCGTATTTCCCTGTAAAATCCAACTTCTGGTTTTTAAGAAATTATATTTATTTATTTATCTATTTTAGAGAGATTTTTGCTATAAGGTATGTGTGCTCACCAGAGAGAAAGAGAAAGATAGAGAGGAATAACACTAGACATCACCTCCTCTCCTTCATTCTTCTCCTGAGATCTTGGGCACACGTACACGCGCCTGTCATGAGTTTCAAGTCGCCAGGTCTGGGACTTGAACTACGGTCACCCATGACAGTCCAGCAATGGGAGTCCATTATGCCATCTTCTGGGCCCCAAATACTTATTTTTATTAAGCAAAAATTACAGACTTTTTCCAACAGATAATTTTAACCTTTTTTTGTTTTTTAAATGTTTCTTCCCTTTGCCTCTCACACCCACCACCTCACGTCCACTCCACCCCTTTATAGTCCTGGTGTCTTCACGTATCCTCTCTACTATCATATCTTCAGATCTTTCCATTTCTGTCATTGACTGTAGGCTCTCAGTACCTACTGAGTGGGGCTATATAGTGTGTATCTTTCAATATTTGGCTCACTTCACTTAACGTTAAGTCTTCTATATTCATCCACTTTGAATCAAATGATTCAATGTCTCATTGTTTCTTATGGCTGAGTAATATTTCATAGTTTATACATGACACAGTTTTTCAAACCAGTCATTAGGTTTTGGACTCTTAGGTTGATTCCATGTCTTATCAATTGTAAATAGTGTTAAAATAGACATGGATATGCACGTGTCTTCCTGACTGACTGTTTTTCTATCCTTCGGGTAAATACTAAGGAGCGAGATTCATGAGTCATTTTGTAGATCTATTTGTAGGTTTTTGAGGAACTTCCACATTGTTTTCTACAGGGTTTGTACTAATTTATATCCCACCACCAACATAATGATGTTCCCTTTTTATCTCAGCATTTGTTCTTTATTTTTTTAATCCTAACCATTCTGATATTAAATGGTATCATTGTGTTTTCAATTTGCATTTCTTTTATGACAAGAAACTTTGAATATTTTTTTCATATGCTTTTTGGCCATTTACAAGTCTTCTTTAGAGAACTGTCTATTCAGTTCATTTGCCCTTTTTTTTTTTTTTTTTTTTTTGTGAGGTTTTTTCTATAGGGCGTGTGTGGCCACCCGAATGCTCACCAGAAAGAAAAACAGAGAGAGAGAGAGAGACAGAGAAACTGAAAGCGAGAAATCATCCCCCAGGTGGAATGGCCATACTGCAATTCCTTCTCTTCCGTTCCCCTCTTGGGATCTTGGGCATGCACGCACATGTGCCCAGCGTGAGTGTTAAGACACTGGGTCTGGGACTCATGCGGTTGACTACATGAGAGTCCAGAAACATAGTCATTATGCTGTCTGCTGATCCTCATTTGCCCATTTTTAAATTAAATATTTTGTTTGTTTGTTAAGTTCCCTATATATTCTGGTTTCAATCTTTTGAGAAATGTGCAAATATTTTCTCTCATTCTGAGTGTTGTCTTTTCACTCTAATTATTGTTTCCTTTGCTGTGAAGAAGCCTTTTGACTTGATATATTGCCATCATTTCAGTGTATGTTACTGTATTGTTTAAAGACATTTGCAATAAATGTAGTGTACAACTTTTGAAAGTTATTCATTGTTTATAAAAATAACACAATATTGCAAGGATGTAGGTCATATGCAGTCTAAACTGGTCACTGTGTTATGAGTCCAATTACCAAAAATTTTTGACATAACTGTAGCTGCAAAACTTTGCTACCTTTCATGATTACTGTTATATAGTCATGTAGATATTTTAATTGTTTAGTGGAAACTTTTTTTAAAATTTTATTTATTTATTAATTTATTTTTGAGAGATTTAAGCCACTGGGTTCAGGACTCAAACCACGGTCAATCATATGGGAGTTCAGCAACCAGCCATCAACTGCTGATCCTTTCTGGATAATTTTTCTAAAATCCTGAAAATGCAAAAAAGTTATATAAAATTACTGATTGAGAGGTGCTTTAAGAAACTGTGTGACAAGCTCTAGAGCAATATTAGCTTAGTGACAAAAAATAAAATAATGCAGATTTCAGTGTGTAGAACATGATTCTGATGAATGAGACAAAAGTTATTCATTTGGTCACTAAAAGGGTTGATTAATTTTATGTCCATTATAGCTTACATAATATAAATCCAACTCTCATGATAGAAAAAATTTAAATGAAATAACAGGACACACCCTATTTACAGTGAGGAGCATCACCATAATACTAAAATATAAGATGTCAATCAACTTCTACTGAATACTCCTATAAGATTGGATCAACTATTTTCTCTGTTATTCCATAGCAATGTTTATAACTCTATTAGTGCCACTATCACAATTCTTAAACGTTTAAGTGTGTATCATTGACTTTATATATTGTGGACTCACAGATATCAGAGTCACGTACTATCTATTCATATTATAATCCCCAAATTAGACATTTCATACATGTACCAGGTTCTAAAGTATATATTTTTATGGATCTTCATTATATAGGCAATACTCACACCATACAAAAAACATTAGAGGGTATGTATTTATTGGCACATTATGAGGGAGGCTCTCATCCAGATTCTCAAATTCTATAATACCAAGAGAAACCCTTGGCAGAAAATGATTAAACCAATCTCCCCTCTTTCTACCATCACCACCATGTTGAAACATCTCCATGTTCTCCTAATGTGTCCACAGAGACCTCAGATGATTAATAAAGGAAGTGAACATTCTAGATTAATTCATCTTTGGCCAACCTGACTTTAAGTTATAAAGGGTAAAAGAATACTTGCACAGCTATCGCTTCTGGGACACACTGCCTGAAAGTGTGTTTAGGGGTTTCAAACTGACAATCCTCTTAAACAGTGAGGGTATATAGTCCCTTCCTTGACCTCTAGGAGTGGCTACCCCTACATTTAGCCCCTGCCATAAGGGTTAATTTGTTCTCTGGCATTTGTCCTTCCACTTACTAAAAATCACCCTTTGGGGCTGGCAGGTGGCTTGGTGGTTAAGGGCTCTGGACTCCCAAATGGCTGACTGTGGTTCAAGTTGCAGATGTGGTGGCTTGCTTTCTTGCTTTGCTTCTCTCTCTCATCAAAATTTAAAATAAATGAAGTTAAAAAGAAATTTTTTTAAAAAGAGAAAAAAAAAATCACCCCTGAACAACATCAGTGGTTCATTGAAATAAAGGTAACTCCTGAAGGTTTGTCACCCTGTTGAATACTGGGGCCCATGTCTCTGCTATCCTAGGAAATCTGTGTATATGTCTAGTAAGCATTAAAGAAAAGACTGTTCAAGGAAAATCAATCTTATTTTCCACAACAATTGGACATAGTTTTATTATCTCCCAGTGGTGGTGACTCTGCTGGCTCTCTGTTTTCTCATTATAGGGATATTCATGTTGGCTTGCCGCCACTCCAGATGGAACAAAATTAAATCTATGGCAATGTTGGTAGAAAAGCCAAATGGGACCCCAAACAGTTGTTGGCCCCCATCAAAGTGGTAAATACACCATGATATCCCACTAAAACAAGGTACAGAAGGACTGAGACCAGTAGTTAATGATTATTTACAAGAATGGGTCATCGATTCCACTGTTTCACCCTTTAATAATCCAATTTAGCCTTTGTTGAAAGTCACTACAGATGAAAAGAGACTAACTAGAAATTACCATAAATTTAAATGCCCAGGTGTCACTCACTAAAGTCTCCATTTTTAACATTGTTGAAATTAATTGAAAATATCCAGAAGGCACCTGGCTCTCATTTTGCAGTAATGAACCTGGCCAATATGTTTTATTCTATTCCAATTTCAGTAGATTCCTGAAGTCAATTCACCTTTGCCTTGTAGGTTACACGATACATATTCACTCTTTTCTCTGTGTGTTACCTGATCAGCCTAGCTACAACCCTTAATGACAAGATTTATAACAATTAAAATTAAAATATTTCCAGAATTGACTATCTCTCTCTGTCATTCATATAGATAGATAGATAGATAGATAGATAGATAGATAGATAGATATAGATAGTCATTGGGAAAATCATGACACATTTTTACATAGAAAAACAGAAAAACACATCATGATTTTTCTGATGACCTAACGTGTAAATATCTATTTGTGTATGTATATGTTTGTGTGTGTGTATTTATATATATGACATATTAAAGGGACCTTTGTGGAGATAGTACAACAAGATTTAAACATTCTAACATTTATTGGACCAAGGCTGGGTCATTAGACTCCATAAAATACAGACGAACTTCCAAAAGTGTGTGGAAAATGGAATGAAGAACAAATTTACTAAATCCATGTGCTTTTTTTAATAATATGATTTTCTATGGAATTTTTGAAGAACTCTGTACAGGGTCCTGCTATCTACCTCAGTCAAATTCCTAGGGATTATGTGGTCAGGTAAGAGTTAAAATATCTACTGTAGTCACACACTATTTACTTGCAATCCTAGACTCCTAGACATCATTTAATCCTGGATACCAGGTAACCACAAATCCAGATACACAAACATAACACCTCTGAGCCTTTTCTCATTCCAGCAACAATATAGTACACATTTAGCCCTTGTTCCTCCAAACTGCCTATGCTTTCACATGCAGATCCGGTTGTTTTCACTGGGGTGGCTCCAAGACAGGGTTTTTAAATTTCCTGAATAAGCACTACCTCAGATTTTGTCTTTACTGCCCCTCTTTTCGGACCTCCGTGTGGAGTCTCTGTGTGTGCCAGACTATGCGCCTAGAGCCTGCACACACAACATGGAAAGTCTTATTACCCATGGGGTTCTGGACCAGAAAATGGCCGCAACCCTGCTCGATATACTCTTCTAGAGTGCCAAATTTTGCCAGCTTCCTGGACTCTGTTAGAGACAAAAAGCACCCAGTGCCCCCAAGCTAGAGATACTTATTCAAGTTCCTGTGACACCTTAGATTAGAGAATGTTTCTCAGCAGAGACTCTGTAAGGCCACAGATACCTCCCTGTGAAAATGAAACGGTATTTTCATCTAGGGCTACATTTGACTCAAAGGGCTTTTTAAATTACAGGCTCTGTGAGTTTTATTTTGTTATTTATTTATTTATTTATTTATTTCCATTCTCAGCCCCTTGCCCACCACCTTTGAGAAGCAGGTGACCTGACCACTACCTGACTCTAAGGCTAGCTGGGGAGCATCTGGGAACCAATGGTCTCACATGGGCAGGGAATTAGTGTCTTTCAGTGATGGTAGAATCACCTTTATACATAACGAGGCCTGCTGGAGGCTGGACAAACCACCACCACCACCACAAACACGACTTTGGTGGCTAAATTTGTGAACATATGCCTGGCTTTTAAAGATACCCTAAAATGTGGCTTTCATGAACGAACAATTTTCACTGACTCTTGACTGGAGGCTAATAGGTTAGCTGTATGGTCTAGTAATGAGGGAAAAAAATAATTTTCAAATACAAAATAACCCACTCTGGGCTCCCCTGCATGTCAGGAACTGCCTACAACCATACTTTCTATTTTCATGTCAATGTGTCTTTATAATCCCCATTTATCTAAATAACACATTATATTATCTATGCAAAGATAGCAACACAAGGTAGCCAAATAATAACTTTGGAAACCTATACATTATGCCAAATACAAACACATACTATGTGCTAAATAAAAAATGATAGAAGGGAGACATTACTTTTATTTTGTGCTGCTTATAAATAAATTTGTCCCCTGAGGGCCAGATGCTAAAGACCAGCCTTTATATCTTGATACCTTTTACTTACCTGGCCCATCATTCTTCCAAACCCATAGGTTCAAACATGGTAATTTCCATTCATCGTGAAGTCACCCTTGCCACTGGCTTGTCAAGATGGCATAGGCACCACTGAGTTCCTCCAACAAAACAAAATCCTAAAAGCCAGTCACCAACTACCAGCCACTCTTCCCAACATATATAAAACATATTTAATGCATTAAGTCTCATGCAATAACATTCAGCTTTCCAGCCAACGTAGTACTGAATAATGGATAATGGATATTGACAACCCAGTTCAAGTGCAAATGAATCTCCAAAACACGGCTCATATACAAAGGTTTTCAATCAAATCAGCAAAATCCTTCATAACACCCCAAATTATAGAAACCCCTGATGTAACTACATGGCTCTTACCCAGTGCCTAGGAGACTGATAAAACAAGGTTGTCCAGAAAATGATTTTGTGTTTTATAACCTTCTTAATAAATTCTTTATTAAATGGTTAATTGATTGGTTAAAGGGTACTATTGTCCTTGTAGGTGACACCTGAATGACCCAAATTGCAATGGTCTTATATTTCAAAGGTGACAGTGAAGCACCAAGGGATAGATTGCCATGAACCTGAGTAATGTATATGCTGCCTCCACATGCACTTTTCTTTTGGGGGGTGGGTGGGGGGGGAGAGGTTTTTGCTATAGGGCCCGTGCACTCACCAGAAAGACAGAACAGAGAGATAGAAAGCAAGAAATCATCCCCCCCCCAGGGGGGATGGCCACACCACAATTCCTTTTCCTCCATTCTCCTCTCAGGATGTTGGGCATGCATGCACACGTGCCCAGAGAGTTTAAGCCACTGTGTCCGGGACCCGAACTGCGGTCGGCTACATGGAAGTTCAGCGACATAGCCATTACGATAACTGCTGGTCCCCCTCCACATGCACTTTTAAGCCTGAGTTGTTTCGTTTGTTTAGTTTTGTTTTAGAGGTGTTTGGCTTAAGGCATATGTGCTTTCCAGAAAGAAAGAGAGACAGTGAGAGGGGAAGTGAGAAGTCACCCTCGGGGAGATGGCCACACCACATCCAGGATCCTGGGTATGCATGCTCATGCACCCAGCATGAGTTTTAAGAAACTGGATCTGGGACTTTAACCGTGGTCAGCCATGTGGGAGTCTAGTAATGTAACTACTACACATCTGTTGAGCCCCTCTGACATGAATTTTTTAAATTCATTGATACCCTGGTATTTTTGGCCTGGTTAAAATTCTCCTCCCTCTTGTGGTTGTTTGCTATATTTCTGCTTGATTTTCATTTTATTGACTCAAAATTCAACATACCCAGTAGCTACTGATTATGATAAAACCTAAATGTCAACACCAGAATCATGTCAATAAGTTCTCCTTTCATATATAACTTTTCTTCAAAGTATCTAATCTACGACTCTGGGATGTTCTAGAGGATAAATACCACGGGCATTAACAAAGACAGGGTATACTTTGGTTCTCTTTCTCGCTCTTTCTCTCTCTGTTCCCACTGGTTGAGTTTCCTGTTGCCTCTAAATTTCCATTTGTCCTTTCTTGTGCATCCCTATATTCGTTGGGATCTGTAAGTAATACAGTTCTCCTGTTTGGTGCATTTTGGCTTCACTTCCTCATTGTGTCTCACCTGACACACACACACACAAACCCAACCTTTCCAGTTAAAGCTATCCTTGAAATATATACTGTACATACATAAGATCAAAACCCTTAAATTTTTGGTGAGGGTATAGCTAGTGCTTATTGGCACTCAAAAAGATAGAAACTTCAAGACCAAACTATAAATAAATTAGAGCAATAAAAATCATAACAATGTCAAGTACTTTAAATGCATTATTTTATTTAAACTTTAACGAGATTAGGTAGTAAGTATAGTAGTTATTATTACATTTTACAGATGAAGAAAAATGAAACTTGAAATTTTTATGACATATTATACTGATAGATCTAGATCGGGCATAAGTAGAATTTGAATTGAGAATGCCTAATTTCAAAGACCTTGCTCTAAACCACTGTTCAATATTCCTGAAAGACTTGAAAGAGCACGTGAGCTAAACCTGAATTTGTAAAAAATGATAATCAAGAAAAGAGGTATTTCTTAAAGAAAGGAAAAAGCATTTTTTAAGAAGCAACTAAAAACATTTTGGAAAATAGGAAATAGTGTTATTAAAGACTGATTAAGTAAGTTATGATTGAATACAACAGAAAGTCCATGAAATAATTTCTAAGCAAAAGAATGTTATATTAGAAAGTAGCCATTTTAAGCCTGAAAATATTTGTATAGTGATTAAATTCTTCTACTTATGTTTTTGGATTTGTCATATCTGAAAGAAATAGTACCATTGGGTAAAATATTATTGACATGGGGCCGGCAGGTGGCGTGGTGGATAAGGGCATGGGATTCCCACATGGTTGACCATAGCTCAAGTCCTGGACCTGGCAGCTTGCTTTCTTGCTTTCCCTCTCTCTCTCTCTTCCTCTTTGGTCAAATAAAAATAAATAAATAAGATTAAATAAAATAATTTTTAAGAAAAAATATTGTTGACACCTAAAAATCTATAATCCAAATTCAATACTTTAAAAAATTGTTTTATTTCATTTTATTTATTATTATTATCATTTTAATTTTACCAGTAAATGACAGAGAATGAGAAAGAGAGGTGAAATATCAAGCTTCCAGTTCTCAGACTCGAACCATGGTCAGTCATGTGGGAGTCCAGCACCTTAACCACCACGACAACTGCTGGCTCAGAAATTCTAGATTTTGATTCTAGAATCTGATGGGAAAGGTCAGGACACTAATATTTCAAATCCATAATTTTGACTCAGAATAATCAAATGAAGTTTAGTCTGTGACAAAGACTATCTGCAATCCTTTTATTTATTCTTCCCTTATCTGTAGTAGCAGAACTCTAATTTTTATTCTTCTGCAATCCCTAGCAATCTTTGCAGCTAGGTATGTGATGTGACCCTTAAAATATGGAACTCGTACCCCAGAGTACTTCCTAAAGTCTGATGCTAACTTCTAAGGCTAATATAATGACTATAGATTATTTGCGTCTGCACTGTCCAATAGACACATGTAAGCCACAGAGTAATTTTTAATTTTCTGCTAGACACAAGAGGAATAGGTGAAGTAAACACTGATACTACACTTAACACAATATATTGAAAACAATCATGTTAACATGTAATCAGTTTAAAAAATTAATGAGCTGTTGTTCTTTCTTTTCCCCTATGCTAATTCAGTATATATTTGATACTCAGCACATTATGGTTTTGACCACATTTCAAGTGATCAAGAACATTGTATGGCTAACAGTCACTATATTGGACAGCACATATTGCAAAGTACAACTTTATTCTAAGTTCAGAAGTGGTGAGGTAAGCATCAAATATGGTACTTTAAGAATTATTTAGAATATTAGAAAAGCATCTAGTAGAATTATCCACTTGTTTTTCTTCATCTTCATTTTAAATTTGCTTTAGAAATATGGTTAACCTGTTCAAATTTGCCAAGCATTATATAAGGAAGAAGAAATTCCATGTTATGTAAAATACCATGATATTCTGATCATAACACATTTTTCAATTGTATTCACTAAATTCTGGCCTGTTACTTTAAGATAATAATTTACATTGTATGTTAACTGTATATCTATACTATTTTGTTTTTATATTATTCTAATATAATAATAAATATTAACCAACAGCCCTAGGATTCTAATCTTCCTATGCAGCTGTCTTCCAGTACTTACTGGACTTAATTAATTGTGATAAGTGGGAGAAAAGTAGACTGAACCATACTTTTTTCCCTTATATTTGTTTTATCATGTGACCATGTACGAAGCGGGCTATAAATTACTGTATTTCTGTAGAATATGGAAAATAGTGTTTGTCTTATCTTTGCTAAATGTTTGCAATTTCTAAGTAAGCTTTTCATCTCTGAAAAACAAAACAAAACAAAACAAAAAAATGGGAGGTGCTAAACCATGGCATAGAAGTGTTGCAACTAGATCCACAAAGAGAACCTTGAGTTCATGTTCCAAGCCTTCCCTGTGCACACCGGATATGTGCATGTATGATCATGATCTAGACTGGCATGTGCTGGTGGCAGGATGTGGTGTGGATGCTCTTTAGAAGTTCCTTCCCTTTCTTTCTCTCTCTCATGAAAGAAAATAAGTAGATAGACTTGAAAAATTAAGTGAAAAATGTCGTGTTGGACATTTAGAAAATCTTGCTAAAGAGAAGGCAGTGTGTACTCTTCTTTTCCTTACTTTTTTACATGTTTTCTATTGCACCAGCATCTTATTCAATCATGAGGTTATCTAACCAAACGATGGAAACTTCTTGAACAACCATTGGGTCAAAGAAATAAAAATAAAAATTATAAAATTATTTGGGTTAAATGAAGATTAAAAAACAGCACACTAAAAATTATGTGATGCAGTAAAAGTAGTAAGTACTAAGATGAAAGTTAACAGCAATAAATATCTACATTACAACAGAAGAAAGATCTCAGATAAATCTAAATTTACATCTCAAGGAACTAGTAAAAGAAGATTAAACCCAGAGTTAGTAGAAAATAGAAAATAATGAATGTGAGGCTCAAACATAAACAAAATATGGAATAGAAAAGCCATTTTAAAATCAATGTAATAAAGTTTATTTTTTTAGAGAGATTATTGCTATAGGGTGTGTGTGCTCACCATAAAGAGAGACAGAGAGCCAGAAAGCGAAAAATCACCCCACAGTGGGGATGGCTATACCACAATCTCTTTTCCCTTCTCCTCTCAGGATTGTAGGCATACGCGCACATGTGCCTGGTGTGAGTTTCAAGCTCCAGGTCCAGGACTTGAACCATGGTCAGCCATGTGGAAGTCCAGCAACGTAACCATTTGACCTGCTGGTAACATGAGTTGGTCTTTTAAAAGATAAACAAAGTTGGGGAACCAGCAGTTAGCATAATGGCTATGTCGCTGGACTCCCACGTAGTCGACCGCGGTTCGTGTCCCGGACCCGGTGGCTTAAAACTCACGCCAGGCGCGTGTGCGTGCGTGCCCAAGATCCCGAGAGGAGAATGGAGGAGAAGGGATTGCGGCGTGACCATCCCCCCTGGGGGGTGATTTCTCGCTTTCTGTCTCTATGTCTCTCTCTGTCTGTCTGGCGAGCGCACGCGCCCTACAGTGAAAATCTCTCCAAAAAAAAAAAAAAAAGATAAACAAAGTTGCTAAACTGTTAATTAGACTACTGTTTCTTCTAATAGCAGGAGCAAAACAACTGCATTTGTCCCTATTTGTTATAGTACTGGAAGTATTAGCTAAGGAGAATTAAACAACGAGAAAATATATCATGCAATCAAATCAGAAACAAAAAAAAACTAAAATTGTTTCTAAAACTTTAAAAAATTCTTTAAAATTGTAAACAAGGTCAACAGATGATGTGGAGGTTGAGGTGACTGGATCCCACATGACCTACTGTAAGCTTAAATCCCAGGTCTGGTGACTTGAAAAGCTCACTGGGCACATGTGCATGCATGCCCAAAAATCATAAGAAGAGAAATGAAGGAAGAATTCTGGTGTGCTCATCTTCTCTAGGAGGTGACTTCTTAACTTTTTTTTCTGTCTCTGCCTCTTTTTCTTTGGTAAGCATATGCATCCATATCAAACTTTTATATGTATGTGTACATACATACATATAAAAGAGGTTTTTGCTGTAGGGCGCTTACACTCACCAGACTAACAGAGACAGAGAGACAGAAAGTGAGAAATCACCCCCGGGGGGAAATGGCCACACCGCAATCCCTTCTCCTCCATTCTCCTCTTAGGATCTTGGGCATGTACACACACGCAGCCAGCGTGAGTTTTAAGCCACCGGGTCCGGCACACGAACTGCTGTCAACTATGTGGGAGTTCAGCGACATAGCCATTACACTAACTGCTGGTCCCTATATAAATAAATTTAAGTAAAGTTGTAAAATACAAAGTCAACTACAAAATCAGCTACATTTCTTTACACTAGCAACAAACACTTTGCAAAAGAAATTAGAAACATAATTTCCTTACATTACACCCTAAATAATAAATTACTTAGAAATAAATTCTTTAAGAAGATAAAAGAACTTGTATAGTGAAAACTATAAACACTGATAAGAGAAATTAAACAAACACAAACAAATGGAAAGACACCCTATAGTCATAGATTGAATATACCCATGAAGGATTGGATCCTTGTTTTACAATATACACATATCAACTCAAAATGGTTTAAAAACTTAAATCTAAGGCTTGAAACTGCAAAAATACTGTAAGAAAACATAGTAGAAAAGCCTCATAACATTGGTCTTGGCAATGGTTTTATTGATGTGACTCCAAAAGCACAGGCAACAAAACCAAAATAGTAAGACTATACAAAACTAAAAAACTTTTACATAGTAAAGGAAAAAGAGTGGAAAGACAACCTATGGAATAGGAGACAATATGTGTAAGCCATGTATTTGATAAGGGGATAATCTCCAAAATATATAAGAACATCCTACAACTGAATCGAAAGGCATTAAAAAATCCTTAAAAATAAAATTCAGAAAAATTGAATAACTCAGTTTTAAAAAGGTTAAGGACTTGGAAAGACATTTATTCAAAGAAAACATACAAATGTGTACCTGTAGGTATACACAAAATGTTCAGCATCACTTATTACTTGGGAAATGCAAATTCAAACTAAGGTGTGCTATCATCCTTACACTTATCAGGATGATTATCATAAAAATAAATAAATAAGGGGCCATCAGGTGGTGTAGTGGTTAAGGCACTGGACACTCCCACATGACCAACCACAGTTCAAGTCCCGAACATGGTGGTTTGCTTTCTCACTTTCCCTCTCTCTCTCTCTCTCTTTCTCTGTGTGTCTCCCTCTGCTCAAATTAAAATAAAATGAATGAATAAAATTTAAATAAATAAACAAAACACTTTTAAAAAGGCAATGAGTATTGGCAAAGATGTGGAGAAATTAGGACTCTTGCACACTTGGTGGGAATGAAAAATGGTGAAACTATTATGCGAAAAATATGGGCGTCTCTCTAAAAGGTAAAAATAGTACTGCCATATGATCCAGCAATCCCAATTTTGAAAATTTATCCAAAAGAAGTATAATAGAATCTCAAAGAGGTTTTATTATTCATATGTTCATTATACCAGTATTAACAATAGCCAAGATGTGAGAACCTAAATATCTATCCACAAATGGACAAAAAATATTAATATATGTGTGTGTGTATATATATTATATATATATATAAAAAACCACAAACATACACACACACACATGTAATATTATACACTCTTAAAAAAGAAATGAATGTGACAACATGGATGTACCCTGATACTAAGTGAAATAAGCCAGATGGATGAACCCTAAGGATACTATACTTAGTGAAATAAGCCAGTCACTGAAATATGAATAATGCAGAATTCTCTTTATATAAGACATCTAAAATAGTCAAATTCATAGAATCTAAGAGTGGAATGGTGGTTATCAGGGGCTTATGGAGGAGGAAATTAGGCTTATTAATTAGCAAGAGCAGTTTTAGTCAAGCAAGATGAATCGGATCTAGAGATCCAATGTACAACATTGTCCTATAGTCAACCTAGTATATTATTAAGTATATTATATACTTAAACATCTTGTTAAGAGTACATAAGTTATGATAAGTGTTCTTACTACATATACATTAAGTTAATTTAAATTTTATAAAAGGAAACAATGGAAGCAGCATATTTTGCATAAAACAGATGTAAGCTGGAGTCTTTCGTATCGTAGGGAAACTGTCATATGTGATCTGCTCTAGCTTTTTCTGACCTTCGTTTATATGAAAAGTAATTCACATTTAACTTGTTTAAGCTAGCATTTTTATTTTGCTTGCAGTTAATTGTATACATCCTCATAAGACACTGAAGTAGAATTGTTCATGAGATTGAAACTTTGTTTACACAGGAAGTGCTGCATAAAGCAATGTACTAGTTGGATAATCTTCCCATTACTATTTTGTGAGTGGTTAATGGTACAATATTCTCATGATCATGCAGAAATAGGAAATGGAAAAATGTAGTAGATCTTTGAACACTCAATAGGAATGTAAAAATTATCCTTATTTTGAAAATAATTGATAATAAACATAGGCACTGAGAAATATGGTTTCTACTTTGTGGAACCTTATTTATTTATTTTTGGAGAGGTTTTTGCTATAGGGCATGTGCGCTTGACAGACAGACAGAGAGAGACAGAGACAGAAAGGGAGAAATCACCCCCCGGGGGGATGGTCACGCCGCAATTCCTTCTCCTCCATTCTCCTCTTGGGATCTTGAGCACGCACACACACACGCGCCCAGTATGGAACCTTATTAAGAAAACACATTTGCTAATTTTTGAATTTCTACATCCATTATACTGATGATTTTGTTCCTGAAATACTTTACATTTGAAATGATTTCTCTTACAGTCTTCTTTTATAGGCACCTGTGGCATTTTTTTTTTAAACCTCAGACTCTGATCTAAGCCTAATTCACACCATTGTCTGAAAACTAATAATCAGTTCTTCATGAATGTAAAATTAAAATAATCTAGCTATCCTGAGAATATAGCATAAGTCTACTAAAATGCTTTTATTAAAACAGATGCCAGAATACAAATCTATTCATATGTTGCCACATCATTTTGATTTGTTACCTTCCATTTAAGTTTCAAAGTGTGTATACATAAACCAGAATCTTTAAGTACATACAAAATCCTAGCTGAATATTTTGGAAGACAGCACAAACTCATCAAAGAGGATCGAGCTGAAGAAAACTGCCTAGATGTTGGTTTTCCACAGATGTACTGAAAATCATTAGTACTAGGTTATGATGAGCTCAAAAAACATTTCAACTTTTCAAAATATAAACATCACCAGTAATGGTATGCAAATTACAGTAATGGTGGTAAAAAGTTTTAGCACCATCATAATATTCCATTTTAAAGTGAAAACATCTGTGAAATACAGTAATTCATTTTCATCAACTGACTTTGCAGTGAGAATTTCTTTTTCCATAGGAACATCTATTTTGCAATAAGCAACAGCAAAAAGCAAGTAAAATTAACGATTCCATATCCTCTATTCCTCATTTCAGAGCTGAAACCATTGCATTTTGTTTCTTGAATTTCCCTTCTACATGCAACATAAAAAAAAAATCTTATTACAACTACATATTGGCCTTCAGAGGATAGATTCCAAATAGTCTTAGCTCATTTTTGTCCATGGAAATTTACTCTCTTTGTATAGGCAAAAACAATACTTGTGGAATTACAGTTTTCAGCTCACTAGGATTATGTATTTTATTTCAAAGAAGATATAGAACTATATTATAAGAAGTCGAGTGATGATTCTCCAAGGACATGCTCTTCCATGTGTGTCCCTCTAAGTCTATGTTCATAGGAGAAATATTTCATAGTCTGAAACTATAACATCTAGCATTTTCTACTTCTGATATATACATTGATTAAAAGTATTGGTTAAATAAGATAATGAATTATCTTGCATTATTACTCTGCATATCATTAATCTAGATTAGGTTTGCATCTAGACATATGTTTATAAATGTATTGTAAAATTTAATACTTTATCTTACTTCTCACAACCAGTAAAGATGCATATTTTGAGTGTTTTGCTTTTGCTTTGCCTGCCAGAATATTTTTTAAAAAAAAAAAGAAAACCGAGATCTGCAGATGGCACAATGGTTATGTCACTGAACTCCCATATGGCTGACCATGGTTCAAGGCCCAGGCCCAGTGGGTTTGAAACCTGCCCTGGGTGTGTGTACATGCGTGCCCAAAATCCCATGAGGAGAATGAAGAAGAAGGGGTTGAGGCAAGGACATCCCCCTGGGAGCTGATTTCTTGATTTCTGTCTCTCTACCTCTCTGTGTCTCTCTGGTGAGTACACATGCCCTATAGGAAAAAAAAAAAAACTCTCTAAAAGAAAAAGAAAAACCATTATGAGCATTATGAGTGGCATGTTTAATTATTCCATACAATGCAGAGACTGCATTGTAATTCTAAATATATTGAGAGGTTTTATATACATTTCATTGCTTTTTTCTCCACAGACTGTGGCTTTATTGTCTAAGTTCTAAGTTTCTATGCCAAAATGTCAAGAACCACTTCCAAAATAATAAGAGATTTCATTACTACACATTGTGATTGGTGGATAGATTTCTTTAGCCTACCGGTAGGATGGAGGATAATGTAGAACAGTTCATTTTTCCTTGACTCTCAAAGAGGAAAACTATCTAGAAACCACTACTGCAATGTATTATATCTTCATTACTACAAGGAACATAGATTTTAATGAGTAAGTTAGTCATAGAAATGACATTTGGAAACATGATGGTAGAACAGTTATCCATGCTTAAGCTTCAGAGACAGCACTTCTTCCTGGAGCGTACTGTATTGTCAGAGATTACAAAGTTTACCTTTGTGCTATCAACCCTAGTCATCTGGACAGGCTGTGCAAGAATGCTTTTCTCAGGATCTGAGAAGCAGGGAAATCTGATTACCATCCATTTTGGGGGTAAAGAAAACAATAGGAAAAATAATTTCAAATTGCTGAATTTCCTTTGCTCTTTAGTGTGATGTAATAGCATTTTATAATGGAGAATAAGTTTTAAGGAAATTCTTTGCTACAATCTAGCTTTCGGGAAATTTTGAATAATATGTACAAGTGCACCATGGTTAGATACATAGTGTCCCAGAATATTTTTCTTCCTTATAAGGAATGAGACACACACTTCTTATCTGCTAAGATACAATAGACTATATTTGTTAGCATTTCTTTTATTTTGATTTATTAAAATTGAAACTGCTTTTCTTGAAATTGTAAAATGCATTTAAAAATACTTATTTAATGACCACAGTAAGCTATATAGCATCGGCTAGGTGCCAGTTTATAGTATATTAATTCTACTCAGAGTTTCATGCCTAAATTCAGACATGTACTCACAGATACATATATATCAGCTCACCTTGCTATAGAAAGTAGTTAGATTATTTAAGATATTTTATGAATCAATAAAATGTGGGGAATAAAAAGGAATGGAAAGCAACTGTAGACACCAGAGACAGTATGGGAGGAGGGTTGGAAATGGCAAAGGATGAAAAATAGGGGGGAAATATATATATATGTGTGTGTGTGTAACCACTATGAGGTATATTCTGGATGGGAAATCACGTTTTGTATGCTATGACTATGCTCAGTGAATGAATGTAAAATTAATTAATTAATTAAAAATAAAACACAAATAAATAAGTAAAGAGAAAAAAGATGCAATACATTACATTAAATCATGCAACATATTGAAATAATACTGCATATTTTTAAATTTAATAACGTTAAAAGAACTAATACTTGGGCCAGCCTGTGGTGTAAGACCATTGGATACCACGTGGCTGACTACACAGTTTGATTCTGAACCTGGTGGTTAAAAAAAAAAACAACCCTGGGTGCACGTGTATGATGATTACTGAAAGGAGGGAGAAAAGGAGGAGAAGGGTTTAAGTGTGACCATTCTCACAGAGGCTGCTTTCTCATTTTCTTTCACTCTCTCTTTCTCTGTCTCTCTGGGGAGCAAATGCACGCTCTGGCAAAATTACAAAAACAAACAAAGCAAAAGACCAAAAACTATCTAAAAAATCTGAAAATGTGGGGCAGCCTTGTGGTCTAATAGTTAAGGGAGCCAGGTTTCATATGACAGACCAAATCCTTCGAATCCCAACTCTGACAACTTAAAAACACACAGGAAATGAATGTTTTCATGTCATAAATCCCAACATCATGGAGAAATGGAGAAGGGATCACAGTGTGACCATGCCCCATTGGGAGGTACTTTCTCTCCCCCTCGCTCCCCTTCTCCCTATCTCTATCTGGTGAGTTCATGTACCCTCTGGGGGAGGGGGAGTAAAATTTTCTTAATACTTACACTTCTTAAACTTTACCTATATCTTTCATGAAAGAGATATCCTTGCCACATCATGATCTCCTCCCACCCTCAGCTCCCAACCAACTAAAATATTGCCGAGAATTATAAGGTTAACCGGGATCAAAACCTGGAGCCTCCTATAAGGCTCTGGTATGGCCTAGTTGTAGCTTACTGTCTGCATCACTGTTATTGGGACTAATTTCTTATTTTCAAGAAAGAAGCTAGTTTTGAGTTATATTTTCAGAAAGAAGCCAGATGTCTTTAAATCTGTACAGATCATGTGAAAAAATACAAGTCTCTATTACAACCTTAGACATTTAAAAGCCACATACATACAAAAACCACAAATAATAAGATTTCCTATGAGTGGATGCTACTGATTTTTAAGAATCTCCAGTTTATAAATTATTGTGTTTTATGACACCCAAAAATAAAAGCAAATATTTATAAAACTAAAGCACTTAGTAGAAATATATACATTTACAATTTCCCTTATGTTCCAGTATACAAAAATAATTCTGAGAGAATGAAAGCAAACTTACTAAAATATTAAGAAAACTGTCTAAATGGGGTCTGTTATTCATTTAATATGGTTAACTTGCTTTAAGCAAATTATAAAAAAAAGGTGTGAATTTAAAATATTTACTTAATATAAATGAAAGTGATGAAAAACACTTTGACACAATATGACACAATATTTATTTTACTCAAATATTTTTAAAAGTTTTTCTTGTATTATCTTGCCAATTTAGCCAGCTAGATGAATATATAATTAAATTTTTTACTATTTATTTCTAAATAACTCATTTATTATAAGACAATAGTCTACAAATAACTTGTTTCTACCAATAAATGATTAATTGCTTCAGAAATTAGCCTCCTAATGTTAATAATTAATAAGTTAAACAAAGTATGTGAAACAACAGTTTTCTAATTGTAGATAAAAGACAATACAAGATTGTGATATCTAAGAGTATCATTTTCTTCGAGTAATTTACCTACCATGCTAATTGTTTACAATTGTTATGATTAATTTTTTGAGCAATTTTTACTATTGAGTGGGTGTGCTTGCTGGAGAGACAGGGAGAGAGAAAGCAAGAAATCACCCCCCAGGGAGGATGACCATGCCCCAATCCCTTCTCTATCTCCTCTTAGGATTTTGGGTACACATACACATGTGCCTGGCATGAGTTTCTAGTAGCTGATTTTAGAACTTGAGCCACGATTGATTACGTGGGAGTCCAGAGATGTAACCATTATGCCATACTGGTCCTTAGAATTGATAGAATTATAATGAAAAAGAAAAACAACAAATAAATACACAAGTGCAGTTACATACACTAATCTATTAATAATTAAAAGAGCAAGTACACACACACACACACACACACACACAGGTATAAACCAGGCCAGCCAGTGGCAAGATGGCTAACGCACCTGGATTCCACATAACCACTTGATTATTTTGAATTCCAGATCTATTGCCTTGAAAAACATACCAGGTATGTGTGTATGCATACCCAAAATCCCAAGAGGAGAATGTAGGAGAAAAGACTGTGTCATGATCATCCACCCTGAAGGGTGTTCTCCCACTTTCCCATTCTCTATTTCTCTCTCTCTCCCTTTCTCTTCAGGAAATAGATGCATACTAGAGCAAATTAAAAGAAAACAAAACAAGTGTGAAAGACCTTCAGAACAGTAAAACTAACTCACCTGGTTGAGTTTTAGGACACTCTGTGGAACTGCCCATGTAACTTTCATTTCAAGCATTTGTGGAACTGTCACCAAGATGAGCTGTATTCTGGGACATCGAATAAACTGCCCGGTGTTTCAAAGAATTGTAAGCATATGAAGTGTTCTTCCTAATTACTATTGAATTAAAATATTAATTAATAATAAATAGCTATCTAAAAAAATTTTCTAAATGTTAAAATTAAAATATTGACTTTTAAAAGACACATGATCTAGAAAGTAAACACAAGACTTATGAGAGATATAATCATATTAATTAATATTTAATTAACTAAATTTGTGAAACAAAGCTAAAGCATTCTTAAAAATAAAAAATATAGTCATTACATTACATTATGCTATTAGAAAAGTCATGACATATTTTTCTACATTTTTCTATGCACAACTGTGTCTTATGTTTTCTGACAATCCAATATTATATTATAGAGAAGAAAGTCTTGAAATCAGTTACATATATTTTATCTATGAACACAGGAAAAAGAACAAATAGACCAACAAAATTAACAGTATAGTATTGATTCTAATTCAAAGTACAAAATAAATATTTGGAAGACTTTTCATATAAATAAAAGATTGACTAAATGCATAGAAAAGATGAGACAATATTTCTTAGAGAATTCCACGCAATAAATATAATATCCTTTTATAAGATAGAGTTAATCACATCCCACCTGTATTACCATTCCACCACCACCTTGAGTGTGGGATGAACTAGTGATTGGTTTTCAAAGAGAAGAGTATAGAAATGAAAATGTAGGAAGTGTAATGTTAATAGTCTAAGCATATATATATACATATATATATATATATATATATATACTTTATATATTTGCTACTTTAACTGAGAAAGATTGACATCACTAGTGACATGATGGTGATGTTTTTGTTCTTTGATATGATGTAATGAAAAGGGTGATTTAACCACTGTGATCTTTGTACCCCAAATCTTTAAATTCTGTCTGAATATAAAGAGATCATCGGAGAAAGTAGAACCAAAGCTTTTTGCAAAATAACTTACAAAACTGTCTTCAAGTTGTAAAGATTATGAAAAACAATTTCTTCACAGAAAAAAATTGTCCCAGAGTAGATTAAGAAGACATCGTGACTAAATGCAATGTAATATACTGGATTGGATCCTGGAATAGAGAAGAGGCACTACTTGTGAAACTCATAAAAGTCAAAAATACTTGGACTTTAGTTCATTGTAATAAAATAATAATGATCTCTTAGTTTTTTCGACAAATGCACCAAAGTAATGTTATTAGGTATTTAGGAAGGTCATAATGTATTTTTCTGTTTTTCTATGCAAAAAAAAAAAAAAGCTCATGACTTCCCTGACAGCCCAAAAAGATCTAAACATTAGGGGAAGCTGAATAAAGACTAAATAGAAAAACTTTGTACTGAGACCAACAGATGGTGTAATGGCTAAGTCACTGGACTCCCACAGTCGGCAGGGTAAGAGTTCTGATCCCAGTGACTTAAAAATCACACTTGGTGCATGTGCATGCATGCCAAGAATCCCATAAAGAAAATGGAGGAGAAGGGATGGCATGACCATCCCCCAAAAAAGTGATTTCTCACTTTGTTTCTCCATCTTTCTAGCAAGCACATGCGCTATAGAAAAATCTCTCTCTCAAAAAAAGAAACACTTTATACTATACATGCAACTTTTCTTTAAGTCTAAAATTATTCCAAAATTAAAAGTTTTATTTTTCTTTTTTTAAGGAAAGCTATTGGGGGGAGTTCATTATGATGTCATAAATCGCTAGGTCAAAGAATGTTACCAGAGGGACCAGCAGTTAACGTAATGACTATGTCATTGGACTCCCATGTAGTCAACTGCAGTTCGCATTCCGGACCCGGTGGCTTAAAACTCACGCCTGGTGCGTGTGTGTGCGTGTCCAAAATCCTGAGAGGAGAATGGAGGAGAAGGGATTGCGGCATGGCCATCCCCCCGGGGGGGGGTGATTTCTCGCTTTCTGTCTCTCTGTCTCTCTCTGTCTGGTGAGTGCACACACTATAGCAAAAACCTCTAAAAAGAAAAAAATAATATTACCAGAGATGAGTAGCTTCTTCCTGGAACCAGCAGATGACGTAATGTTTACATCAGTGGACTCCTATATAGTTGACCATGGTTTGAGTCCTGGACCAGGTGACTTAAAAGTCACACTGGGCGCATGTTTGTGCATACCTAATAATCCTAACAGGAACAGTGATTGTGGCGTGACCATCAACCCTGTGGGGAGATTTCTTGCTTTCTGGTTCTCTGTCTCTCTGGCAAGTGTTCTCACCTCATAGCATGAATCTTCAAAAAAAAAAAAAAAAGAGTTTCTTCTTTATTTATAAACGTGCCAAGAAATCAAGAGACATAATCTTCAGAGGATTTTGTATTTAATAATATATTTTCAAAATGCCTAAAGTGGGACCAGCAGTTAGGGTAATGGCTATGTCGCTGGACTCCCACGTAGTCGACCACAGTTCAAGTCATGTACCCAGTGGCTTAAACTCAAGCCCGGCGCATGCGTGTGAGTGTCCAAGATCCTGAGAGGAAGAATGGAGAAGAAGGGATTGCGGCTTGCCCATCCACCCTGGGAGGGTGATTTCTCGCTTTCTATCTCTCTATCTGGCGAGCGCACGTGCCCTATAGCAAAAACCTTCCCCACCCCTCCCCAAAAAAATGCCTAAAGTATAACTGATTAGAACTGAAAAGTGAAATAGACAAATTCACAATCATTAAAAATTTCAACATTTCTAGCTCAATAACTGGTAGAACAAGTAGACAGAAAATCAATAAGAAAATGGAAGATTTGAATCATATATTAAACAACTTTACCAATGAATAACTTGGAGGTTTTTAAAATAGCACCTTGCATCTTAATTAATAGTTGAGGATTAAGATATTGTGACATTCGGCTTTACGAGAACTCTAGAGAGACTTTATGGAGTTCCATGAAATCTGAGTGACATAGGTGTCTGATATCCAGTTCATGACTAAAATAAATTCAGGAAAGACATAACTGAAGTGGCCTCCATAGTGAGGTAAAGAGCTGAACTGTGACTATGTGCTTCCCTCTGGAGAATAACAGAGGGTCCTGCAGATGAGACAAAAAGGTGCTGGGTTAAATCAATCCCATATGGGACCAGCAGTTGGCATAATGGCTATGTCGCTGTATTCCCATGTAGTCGACTGCGGTTTGAGTTCCGGACCTGGTGCCTTAAACTCTCACTGGGCACGTGTGTGCATGCCCAAGATCCCAAGATGAGAGTGGGGGAGAAGGGATTGTGGTATGGCCATCCCCCCTGGGGAGTGATTTCTTGTTTCCTGTTTCTCTGTCTGTCTTTCTGGCGAGTGCACATGCCCTATAGTAAAACCCTCTCCAAAAAAATAAATATAAATAAATAAATAAATAAATAAATAAATAAATAAATAAATAAAATAACATAACCCCATCCTAGAGAGAGGTGACGTAATTATAAATAAAGTGTAATTGAGGTGAAAATTGTCTTAATTCAGTAACTAGTTGTAAAACTGAGACCTAGACAAACTGCATGCAGTAGGGGCGATTTTTAATAGACAAATTTTGGTGAAATTTATGAAGTCACTTCACATGAGAAGGTGTAAGATTTATATATCATCCAAACTCAGACAAAATGAATACCAGATCATAGTAGTATCCATCAAGAAAGTTGTTCTTGGCTTTTAATTCTTCACTAACATACCCATATTTTCCCAATCAGAAAATTATTTCTTTTGTCAAGCATTCTACCACTCTTATTTACCAGAAAGTAAGAAAGATTATAGGAACTTTTTAATAAGACCCAGATGCCACCACTGCCCACAATACTAGATTGAACTTCATGCTTTTTTTTTTTAAAAAAAAAGCGTTGTTTTTTTTTTTTTTGAGCTCCATGCTTTCTATATTTGCAAAAATAAGAAAGCTTGATAAACTTTGAAAAATATTGTCTCAGTATCCTGAGGAATAAAATCATGTAGGAAAAGATCAAACTACAAAATTAAGGAAGTGACCAAATTACTTTTCAAGACAATAAGACATGACTGCAATGGTTAGAAAAACTAGACAGCACAAAACCATGAGTGTGAAGAAGCTGCAGTTGTAAGGACCTCACCTGGCGCAGGTGACACCAGGGGTAGTTGTCTTCTCTTCTATCAAAGGCAGAAAAGAGCACTGACTCCACAAAAATGTCAGAGACTTTGTTAGATATCTTAGATAATGAAAGACGGGAGAAAGTCATCAGATACATGTATAAATTGCATGTCAAATCTGTTCCAGATTTTTATGGTTGAGTACATTTATGACAAATATACCCTCAAACATATTCACAGTGAAAGTTAAGTGCCAGATCAATTTTCCTCTACCCATGCATTATTGTATATGCATACCATATTCCATATATAATATATACACACGCACACACATACACATATATTCATGTGTGTGTGTATACACATATCAGGTTATTGGGTAAGTCATGAAACATTTTGGATTAGAAAACTGTGTCATGACTTTTCCAAAGACACAATATATACAAACAGACACAGACATGGATATATAGCTAGTAAGTACAGCACCTTTCTTAGTATAGTAACCATAGATATATGGTATACTCTAAAAGACTATTGGTTTCATATTCTAATAAAATATAAGTAAAAGGTTCCACCTTATATTTAAACCCTACTCTTTTTCTTCTTTTCTCTTTTTTGGAGAGTTTTTTGACGTAGGGCACTTGGGCAAGCGAGAAAGTCAGAGACAGAATGCGAGAAATCACTCCCTGGTGGGATGGCCACACCGCAATCCCTTCTCCTTTCTCCTCTAGGGATCTTAGACACACCACACACGTGCCTGATGTAGGTTTAAACTACTGGGTCCAGGACTCGAACCACGATAAACTACATGGGAGTCCATCGACATAGTCATTAGGTCAACTGCTCTTCCCCAACCTTACTCTTAATATCAGGAATTTCACTTTCTAACAAAATTAGTATTTTTTTTTTTGAGAGATTTTTGCTATAGGGCACGTGCACTCACCTGACAGACAGAAAGAGACAGAGAGACAGAAAGCAAGAAATCACCCTCCAGGGGGGATGGCCACACCACAATCCCTTCTTCTCCATTCTCCTCTCGGGATCTTGGGCACGCATGCAAATGCGCCTGGCTTGAGTTTAAGCCACCGGGTCTGGGATTTGTACCGCTGTCGACTATGTGGGAGTCCAGTGACATAGCCATTATACTAACTGCTGATCCCAAAATTAGTATTGTTTTAATAAGATTATGATGCTAATAAATAAATAAATACATTTTAAAAAATTAGTATTGTTTTAGAAAAAGGGGAAGTGAATAAGGAGTAAAGAAACCTAAATGCATGCAAGTTCTACTCTTGGCATTTAGTATTGAAATATACTATAAAATGCCAGTCATTCAATTTTTTCTTCACATATATAGTGAAGGCTCACATTAAATAAATTATTTGTCCCTTTGTTGAAATTTCCTGATAAATTTCTATTCAGAAACATACATTATATTTCCAAATACTTCTATTTAATAACTTTTCATAAACAAGTTTAAAAAGGAGATGAGAAAATACTCCAAAAAATCCAAGATAACTTTTTTTACATAATTATTTATTATTATTATTATTAATGTTAATTATCATTATTTTGTTTAATTTGCTACAGGGCACATGTGCTCATCAGAGAGAGTCAGAGAGAGAGGAAATGTGAGAAAATAAGTTGCTAGATCTGGGACTCGAACCATAGCCATGTGGGAGTCCAGTGCCTTAACCACCACACCACCTGATGGCCCTCATGATAACTTTCTACAATAGTATTTTGTGTGAATTGTTTATTGATTCACATTGTCTCTGAATAAACTTCTCAAATTATAGACTTTTTCATTCTACATTCATATCTAAACGCATACTAAGATTCAATTACTTAAACCATGATTTAAAAAAAAAATTTTTCTTAAAAGTGAATTACAGGCATATTGCAAACTCTGATGTTTTATATATCTGACATTTTCTCCACACTTTCCACACTGAGAAATCTGTTTCCTCTTAGAAACTCACCAAATCCCTATGTATAAAGTACGGTACGTGGGGTGCCAGCGATGGGGTAGTAGTTACATCACTGGACTCCCACATGGCCAACTACAGTTCAAGTCCCAGACCTGGTGGCCTGAAAATCATGCTAAGTGTGTGTGTGTGTGTGTGTGTCCAAGATCCCAGAAGGAGAATGAAGGACAAGGGATTGTGAGGTGGCCATCCTTCTTGGAATGTGATTTCTCACTATCCCTCTCACTTTCTCTATGTCCATCAAGAGCACATATCCTAAAATAAAATAAAATAACAACAAAAATCTCGGGGGGAAAAAAAGTATGGAATGTGGTGTATAAATAAGTGACTACCAGGTTCTCTGAGTGCTGGTTCCTGCTTCAGACTTATTGTCCTTCTCCTCACTGTAGTCTAGCCAGACAGTCCTCTAAGTAGTCCCCCAAGATCTCAGGATCTTTATTATTGCTTTTGTTTTGCTTGAAACTTTCTAGTATAAACTTTTTATTTTTTTAAGTTTATTTCTTTTTATCTTCTCTGAGTGAGGGAGATAGAGAAACAGACAGACAGTACCTCTAACAGGGTAGCCGCACAGTGCTCCACTCCCAGCCTTAGCCAGCCCTGGAACAGGGGCACGCATGTGCTCAGTGTACTCAGTGATGTCTCAGAACCCAAAGCCAGAACCTTCCCATGTGGGTCAGGCTTGCAAAGCATCGTGTTTTAACATTGCACCACTGTCTCCTCTATAGTAAATCTTTGCACAGGTGACTTCTTCATATAATTCAAGGGCCGTTCAACTCCTTATCTCTTCAGTGACACTTTTCTTATTACACAATCTAAAGACAGTCTCTTCTACCCCAATTATTGTCTGTCTCTTTGCACAATCTAAGTTTGTTCTCAGAAGTCTTCCTTGCCTCAAAATACCTTTTTTACTTTTTTTCTTTACTTATCTGTCTCTCACCCTCTATTATGGAAAAGTCTTTACATAGATACTAGTTTCATTGAATTATTAAAATTAAATTAAAATTAAATTGTAATCAAATTGAATTAAAATAATAAAAATGTAATTCCTTGGTTGTAGAAATTTAAGGCTTCTGTCTCAATATCCAAAAATGGCTGGCAGGTACCATATTAGACAGTGCAGACTATTTCTGTCATTACACAGCATTCTAATAGTGCTGTTCTGTCCTGTAAGCTTCAAGTGTAAAGACCTTTGTCAACTTTTTCAGTCATATGGAGCCCAGAAGAGCCCTCGCATATTGCAAGTATAATAGCAGTATTTGTTAACTAGGTTGTTAGGTAAAAACCAGAACATTCTAGCTCCCTCCAAGAACAAAAAGCTAAAGTACTTTACAAATGTGGAGACAGCAAAAGAGCACAGGACTATTAAACACATGAAAGATATTGCAGATCCTAGGTAAGCATTTAAATTTTAGAGAATTCAACTTCTGGTACTCTTATTCCTGCTCACCCTCTCCCTTTCTTAAATAAACCTATGTAGGAAAAAAGGAAGCAATTACAGAAAGTTCTCCTTTTATATTCTCTAAAAGATATAAGAAGATGCGTATCCATAAAAAGAGAGAAAGCAGTTATGATGAAAAATCAATTTAAGATAAAGAGTAATTACATGTAAATGAAACACATGATTGGTAAATGCAAGTCCTTGATTGAAGCTGTAAACAGTAGTCTGATTAGTAGAGAAAACTGAACAACTAAAGTAGAAAATGCCTAGGTCTCAAAAATTTCTAGAAATTAAACTTGTATAAAAGAAGAATACATTCAGGAGATTCTATCTATATATAAAAGGAACACATAGATGGAAGAATGAAATAGAGGTGATCATTTTAAATGTTAATAACAATAAAATGAAGCTATCCTTATTTAGAGGAAGATCTGCCCTTTCATATAGCATTTCAGATAGAAATTAATTAAAGACAATATCAAGTTTTAAAATAATCACATTTTAAAGAAAAAGGTAAACATATTCTAAAGATTGAACCCTTCTACTCTCACCCAATGCTCAGAAGAAAGTTAATACTTCTCCACTGTAATAAAACAGCAATATCAATAGAGGTTTTATTTTGCTGGAAAAGGATCAAGAGAGTGAGTGGAAAAAATTATAGAAAAGAAGTTCTATATCCACTCAATTATATTTGTTTTTAATTGAAAATTAAGGTACTCTTGGCATCTATCCAATTCAGATGAAGAGGGCTACCTAGTCTATTAATGGAATCGTGAAGAACCGATAATCAAAAGCAATAGCAAGGATTCTACTCTTACTGGGATAACAAGGTACAAGTGGATAGGTACTGAGCCATGTGTCTGATTTCTGTCAGTATTCTCTCTGTTCACAGAGTGCAAATAAATTAAGCCTTTGATTATTTTATCGAGAGGTTTCCTCCTGAAATATTGTCAGAATTGGTATTAATGTTTTCTTTATATTCAATTTTCATGTAAGAAAGCTAGGCATAGACACTGTATGTCCCCACTTAATATATACCGAATGTCCGTCCTCTATAACTGAAACTGACGGGCTAAAGGATGTACAAACAGAAGAGGTGGATGTGAATGCCAGATGTGGTGTGTGGGGGGGAGTGGGGCCTGGGGAAGAACATTTGGAGGAGGGATACGAAGACAGCATTGTTGAGACAGGGAGGTAATGTTGCTATATTTTGATCAACTAGACCGGAGAGAATTGTTCATATATTGAAATGATCACGTTGTAAGCTAAATAATGTAATTGAATGTATTAAAAATGTAAATTAAAAAAAGAAATTAAAAAAAGAAATCTAGGCATAAATAACAAACCTGTAAGCTGCTATAGTCAATGGTTTATAATATTAGACTCTTTAGACAGAGCTCCAAATATTTAATGTTAGAATTTGTATTTCTTTATAACTATCATTTAAAATAAGGCTTTCATATGCCAGGATATCTGGGTAGCAAGAAAAATTGTTTAATCTTCCAGTTGGACAGTCAGAAAACAAACAAACCAACAAACAAAGTAAATAAACAAACAAAAACTAAAGATAACAGATACTTCTTTACTGCCTCCTCTAAAAGTGTAGAGAAAGATTTGCACTATTTTTTTATTTACATTTAATCACTGTACACCTTCACAGGGTACAGTATGGTTTTTCTAAGCACATATGAGTGCATTCCCATTAAGTTAAAGTTATTACCATATATATCATTTTCAACAGACAACTTTACATTCTTGTGTCTGTTAAATATTTTTGTTTTTCCTGAGCCCCTCCCATGAACTCCTTAGTATCTATCCCTTTCTATACAATCTCTGGTATCTATACTTGCCTTCTCTGTTATATCTTAATATGCACTGTGGAATACTATTCAGTCATTTTAAAAAAATGAGACCTAGTCATGTGATGCAAAGTGGATAGATATAGAAGATTTAATGGTAATCAAAGCAAGCCAGACTATGAAAGACACATTGTATATCCCCACTCAATACATACCAACTAGCTACACTCTAGGATTGTACCATTTTATGATATATAAAATCTTTCTGACCTGCCATTCTCAGCTTTGACTTCAGGTCAAAGTCCTAAAATTTCTGTCAGAACTTCAATCATTACTTGCCACACTGTAGTATTTACCATAGGAAAGAGACTATAACTTCCTTGTATGTATTATTTTTTTTATTTTAAGTTTATTTATTTCTTCCATAAGAGAGATAGAGAAGGGGAAATAGAGAGCTACAGCCTCTGGTTTGAGCCAGTTCATGCCAAAGGCACATGATTATACACCTAAAATATATGGAGAGGCCTCAAGAAGAAAATGAAAACCTGGGACTTTCTCATGTGGGTCCAGAATTGCAGAGTGTTACGTTACTGCTGGGCCACCATCTGGTCCTGCATATCCTCTTTGATATGCCTGGAAACCTTTTTCAGAAATACCCAGTGGCTTCTTTTTTTATTAACTGTTTGGAATTAGATCACTTAACAATTGCTAAAGCAGTTCTTGGCAAGGGGGATAAATTGTCAGAATGGACTTTAATTAATGAGAATTTACCTCTGAGATGGAAGTAGATTCAAAGTTGCATATTGCTAAAATTTTGTAGTTTAATTAACAAGAAGGAAAAGTGAAGTTGGTATTGAATGCTTAACAGTGCAGCTATGGTACTCAACCCTTGAAACTGATTTACAAAAATAAATGGCATCTATAGCAAAAAGCTGCATAGACAAATGGAGTGTCCCAAAGTGTGTTGTTTTGTTGCATAGTAACCGTTGATTTGATATCCTCTCTGCTGGTTGGATGTTGATAAACAATAGCCTGACTTTAGTCGTTTTGGCCTTCCCTGAGTATAACAACATATGGTGGCACCACAGGGCATGGAGGACAGGAAGTTGCTATTTATAGCCTCAAGTAGAGAGACAGGTAGCAATGCCAGGAACCAGTAGGTCTCTGGAGCTTAAGTAGCCTCCACTTTTCTGACAGATGGTGCTGGACAGGAAAGAACCAACTTACTGGTCCCAAGAGACTTAGATCTCCTCAGGTTCACTAGATGCAGTACTGTATTTTGAAGTTGAAATGGATGAGGTGCTTAAGAACAAAGTTTATGCTTCGAAGGGGAACATTTTCCCAGCAATATAAAGGCTGAATTTTTTAATAGTAAAATTAGAGTGAAGATTTTTATATTATAATATAAAATTATTGACTAAAATATTATGTGTGGGGACCAGCAGATGGCGTAATAGTTACGTTGCTGGATTCCCACATAGTCGACCATGATTGAAGTCCTGGATCCAACAGCTTAAACTCAAGTGAGGCGTGTTTGTGTGCTTGCTGAAAATCCCAAGAGGAGAATGGAGGGAATGGGATTGCAGTGTGGCCATCATCGCTGGGGGGTGATTTCTCGCTTTCTGTCTCTCTGGCAAGCAGATACACCCTATAGCAAAAAAATCTCTCTTAAAAAATATGTTTGTGTTTATTTATGTGTGTATGTATGTATGCATGTATATTTATATGTGTGTTTGTATAATATATGCTTTTTAAAATGTGAGTCAAAGAGTAATTTAAGGTCATGAAATCTTTCGGTAAAGTGTTCCTAAACACAGATGCAGTCTGTAGTGTTAGACCGTGTTAATAAGATGCTCCAGTGTATGTTATAAGGAACTAGTACTTGACTTCCTTTCATGAGAGTCCTTGTCTGGGTCCTGTTATGCATCATTTTATACAGACATTTCTAAGGAAATACAAACTATGTCTTTGAAGACATTGTAAACTGTAAAGATTTATCTTTTCATTACAATTTTAAAAATGACAACAAAAACATTTTTAGAAAAATATTTCATTGAATTTAACAATATAGTATGAAATAACAGATCTTGACCAACTCATAAAAGAAAGAACTAAATTGTTAGAACGTTTTTTCACCTTCAAGAGCAACTAAGTTTAAGTAATGCTGTATCTATTTTCCATTTTAAGATTAAAAGTAATGCTTAATTTTCAAAATATGATTGTATTTTGTTGCCTAGTATCTTTTTAAAAAAGCAACTATGAAGGTCAAAAGATCTGCTTTTAATTTCCGTTTACTCAATTTTTATCCTTGTTATGCAAAAGAGTAAAATAGATGCTGTTTTCATTCTTTTGTCTTTTGCACCATACAACAGTATTCGAATATAAGATATCCTTTGGGAATAATTTGGGAACTTTAATTATTATTATAAGATAATATTAAATGATTGTCATTTAATCATTTATTTTATTTATTTATGTTTTCTGGAGAGGTTTTTGCTACAGACCATGTGTGTTCGCCAGAAAGACAGAGAGACAGAGAGACAGAAAGCGAGAAATCACCCCCCAGGGGGGATGGCCACACCGCAATCCCTTCTCCTCCATTCTTCTCTCAGGATCTTAGGCATGCACGCACATGTGCCTGGCGAGTTCTAGGACTTGAACTGTGATCAACTATATGAGAGTCCAGCCATATAGCCATTATACCAACTGCTGGTCCCATAAATCATTTTTTTTTTTGAGAGTTTTCTTTTTTTTGCTATAGGGCGCGTGCACTCGCCAGAAAGACAGAGACGCAGAGAGACAGAAAGCGAGAAATCACCCTCCAGTGGGGATGGCCACACCGCAATCCCTTCTCCTCCATTCTTCTCTCAGGATCTTAGGCATGCACGCACATGTGCCAGGTGTGAGTTTTAAGCCACCAGGTCTGGGACTCGAACAGTGGTCGACTACATGGGAGTCCAGCGTCATAGCCATTATGCTAACTGCTAGTCCCCCCATAAAAAAAATATATATTTGCATTCCATGAAAAGATCCTGGACAAAGTAGAAATTATAGCAACCTACAGGAAAATAGTATGCTACTCAGCATATACATGGTAAAGAAACAGAAGTGATTTAGGAAAAGAATCATTTAATTAACTGAGGCTGTATCACTATTAGTTTCTTGTAAATAGAAAAATATTAAAAATGCATCAACCAAAACATTTAAGAGCAATAAAAAGAGAAATTCATCTGAAATTACACAAATAATCTTAATATAATACATGCTTAAAGATTATGTTTATTGCAGTACATTTACAACTGCAATAATTTAGGTGTCTTATGTAGCAAAATAACTTGAATAACTATCTCTAAAGGGTAAAAACAACTAAGAATCTGGGAAATAAATTTAATATTGCAGACTGTTATTTGTTGGTCTATTTATCATGTTAGTTCACATACACACACAATTACTTTCTATTTTAGTAAAAGCACTAAATACTAATATTTACTAGTTTGTTTATTGAAATAGTCACTATAATTGTGCTTTACAGATTTTATTTCAAAGATTGCCTTTCATAAACTGCCTATATTAAACAAAATCATTTAACTACAATCAGATTGAATTGTGATATATAAGCAAGAAAAAAGAGGCAAATCTCGTTGATTAATGTAGGTTTCTAAAAATGTAAGTTTTTAACTGTGCAAGTCCCTATTAACATGATGTTAATGATGTTAGAATAACTTTCATGTAATTTCAACATACTTTCAACTTTAATGATAAGTCAATACTTTATTAAGTACTGTGTATTCAGTAGTAAAATCTGACGGTAGAAGAACAATTTATAGCACGGAAGTGGTTAAAGACGTAGCTATGCTGTTCCTTCGCTCCTTTTACCTGCAACAGCAGAAATGGGGCTCCAAGGAAGAAAAGGGTTCAGGAAATGCAGTCTAGTTTCATTATACACAAACTCATGGTAGGCCATCTGGGGAAAAAATGTGTGTGTGTGTGTGTGTGTGTGTGTGTGCGCGCGCGCGCTAATTTATGGATTGCTTATAATAGATAGGATTACTTATGGTAAATGTATCAGGAATCTGGTTTGAAGAATGGGTCCATGGAAAATGACACACCAATTCTATAAATGTGTAAGTATGAAATGGAGCAAATGGCTACTTCACGTGAGTCAGATGACTGGTCATTTGTCTCCGAAAACTCAACCTGATAACTAATGTCTGATACGAAACAAAAAAGCCTGGGCACCAACCTGAGGATCCTGGACTTCTCCCTGCCTCTTTGATTAAATCATAGGAAAAGTGTGATAAGAATTCTCATTAATGATAGCCTTGATTCTTGTCAGGATTTGACTATCCTTTTAATTATCTTTGCTTTCAGGCACGATTTTAAGATGCAAGGCAAAAAGTATAAAACATCTATGTATTATTAATACATCAAAGTCTACTTGTTCTGTTCACAACATATTTTGTTTAAATCCAACCTGTGGTCTTATATGAATTAGAGAAATGAATTGTGGGTAAGAGTGAAGACTGCAGTGTCAAAAAGATTCAATTTAAAGCTTGGCTTTATCATTTAAAGGAAACACATTCACTTTGGTTTTAGTTTTTATTTTGATATATTATATATACTGCTAGAATCTCACATATTTGTTCTGAGAATTTTTTTATGGCATATTATATATGAGGCATATTGAATGATGTTAGAAATGTTAGATATCTGTTTCCTTTCATTTCTTTCTTATCTAAGAACATAACCTGAAATTGTCACATTTACAAATATATTGAAATAAGGAGTTTATAAACATCTGACAAAAATATTTGCAAGACAAACATGTTTACATATACTTATAGCAATATATTATTCAAATACCTTATCTAATCCTTTTTTCATAAGTTTATTATGATATAGGCTGAAAAGTCAAGTATGTTTTTGTTAGTTTTTTTTTAATACTCATATCTGTATGGTACGTTTCGTGCTGTGCTAATTACATGTTTATAGGGACTATTCACAGAGAGCTAACGATATGCAGGGAATAGTTACCTTCTGTAGTGCAGATGTTTAGATTTCTTTCTTCTTTCTTTCTCTCTGTTTGTCTTTTATTGCTACAGAGTATGTGTATTTGCCAGAGAAACAGAAAGAGAGAGAATGAGAAATCAACTTCCAATAGGGTATAATCATGCCACAATCTTTTATCCTCCATTTTTCCATCCTGTCAGGATTCTGGACTTTTATGCACATGTGTCTGGCTTGTTCCTCAAGTCGGCAGGCCATGATTCTAATTGCAATCAGCCATGAGGGATATGGCTCCCTCAACTACTAGACCATAAGGTGACCCTGCAGTGTACATTTCTTTATGGGAAGCCGAAGCATATTGTATTTGAAACTCATACATTTTTACAAAACTTTTAGCAGTTAGAAGAAGAAAAGTGTTTAATTATTGCTAATGGAAAGGACAGAAGCATGTGTCCTTTCAGAGCCGTAGTACTAATATTTTTTTACTACCACCTGAATAAAAGCAGAAAATTCCAAGGTCCTCTCAAGTCATGGAAATACATGGGAGAAATCAGTGTCCCTGAATCACAGCAGGGAATACCACGCACCAAACTCTTGCATCAAATCATTCCATGTAGGGAGAAATAACTTTTTTTACTCTCCTATTGTCTTAGGAGTTACATCTATTCTTATTATGAGAAGCCTCTGAGATTTGCTAGTTATGTGTAACTGCATTTAGCTTTATTAGCCATGGTACAAAATGAAACTCTTAATTGGAATAAAGCAGTACTCTTGTCCCTTTTATTTAATTCGTATTTGCCTTGGGGTCCATAAAAATGCTTTTTATAATTAGGATTAGATTTCCAGTATGTTTGATTAAAGGATCCATACGATAACACCAGATAATTCAGAAACATGCCGTGAATAACTTGGTCCATTGGAATGGCTCATCTTTACCTTATTTGCCAAGAATATCAAGTGAACACAGATGAATTCACATAGGTATCACCAATCTACCAAGTTTGATATGTTCTCCTACATTTTCAGTAACATGTTAATATTTAAGTTTTATGTCCAATTGCATTTGTAATTTTAGCCATCTAAAAATTTAGATGCTTAGAAGATCAATGAGCTATCAAAACTTCTGTTTATTTGTTTAGCACTTTGCTAAAGATATTTAGCCATGAAGGGATCAGACTCTATCTCAGTTCTCTCTGCAACTAATGGATACTTCCACTCAGTGAGGACAAACGTTAGCAGCAGTTAAAGACTGACTGAAAGGTAAATTATACACATTGTTTGGGTAAATCAAATAATGTTTATCTAAGGTACAGAAGAAAGGGTCATTCATTGTCAGAACGACATTGGGTGATACCTTAGAAAAAGGAGTAAAGCTCTCTAGCCCTTATAAACAGTAATCATAGTCAATGATATTTTTATTAATAATGATCATATTTAAACATCTGTAAGCATGACAGTCTTCTCTTAGGTCTGGAGTGTTGCAATAGTATTCCAAAAATTGTTTGCAATGTCTAGGAAAGTTCACTAATAAAAATCTCACCAGAATATATTATGACATGAAGCAGAAATTCAGAAGTGAAGATGAAATAACAAATAACGTAAGTAAAAGAACATTAAGCCCCTTCTCCTATCTAGTTTGAGTAAGGAAGGGAGATGAGAAGAATAAGGTAAAAGAATACTGGAGCTCATAGTAAGTAAGATAAGAGGTGGAAGCAATAGGAATAAAAGAACAGAGCTCAGACCAGCAAATGGCCTAATGGTTTTGTTGCTGGACTCTCATGTAGTTGCCCACCATTGAAGACCTGGACTTGGTGGCTTAAAATTCATACTAGCGCATGTGTTTGTGTGTGCCCAAGATTTGAAGAGGAGAATGGAGGCGAAGAGACAGTGGTGTGACCTTCCCCCCAGGGGGTGATTTCTCACTTTTTGTCTCTCTGTCTCTCCAGCAAGCACACATGCTCTATAACAAAAATATCAGTTTTAAAAAAGAAAAAGAATAAACCTCATTGCACTGTATGACTGCTGATTTTCAGTGTTCTTTGTGGGGCTAAAACTGCTACTGGAGGTGATGAGGTAGTCAAGATGCATTATGAATTCATATTTTGAATTTGACTCTTCATATTTAGTTTTAGAAAATAAAATGTGAGTGCTCATATCCAAAGTAGTTGGAAATCTTATGGGTTACATTCTGTCTACCATGTTCATGGTAAGAAGATGTCACAAAGAAGGGAAAACCATACAATGAAAAAAATTAAAGTCATTTCCTAGATGTTATCTATCAAGTAAATCCCGTTAAATAAAAGTGTAAAATCAATATTTTAAATACATTATCTGATAATATTCTTTCCTGTTTATCTTTGGTATCTCACAGGTTAAAATACAAAATGAAATTAAAAAAAAACTACTAACTTTGTAAAATATCTGATTATGAAGTAAGTGGAACAGTTTATCAATGGATTGAAAAAGTGTGGTACACATCCAGTACAGAATGCTATGCAGTCATAAAAAGCAATTGACATCCTAGCATTTGATAGTGGATGGGGACCAGCAGACTGTGTAGTGGCTTTCAACCTGCTTTTCAACCTGCTGGCTTTAAACTCAGACCAGGCAAATGTCGGTGCTTGTCCCAGATCCCGGGAGAATGCAGGAGAAGGGATTGCAGTCTAGTCATCCCCTTGGGTGGGTGATTTCTCACTTTCTCTCTCATTGTGCCTGTCTCTCTCCTTCTCACTGTGTCCGTCTGTCTGTCTCCCTCTCTCCCCAAAGGGAGCACACGTGCCCTAAGGCAAAAAAAAAAAAAAAAAAACCTCTTAAAAAAAAGAAGAAAAGAAAGTGGACAGTACAGATAATTTACTGCTAACCAAAACAAGACAGACTGCGAAAGAGAGGGATTGTATGTTCCCACTCAGTATGTATTAGATGTGCTTGATGGCAGAAACTGAAAGACTGGATGGTATAAAGGCATGGGGAGCAACTGTGGACACTAAGACAGTGTGGGAGGGTGGAAACGGGAAAACGTAAGAAAGAGGGGATCAAAGGGAGCAGAAAGAAGTAAAAAATTAAAGGGAAAAAATGAAAATTATCTTTTGATGATAGTATGTATGGTAATATTTTTAATTGAACTAATATACAGCGAATTCAGAAAGAAAAATCCAGTTGGTACGTTATAATGATACACCATGATTGAATACAATAAATAAATAAATAAATAGATAGATAGGTAGATAGATAGATAGTAAAAAAAATTCTTTCCTTAGATGAGTTAGGAAGCATGTGGATGTGATAATAGGATGCCTGCCAGACCAAGATGAAAAAGTTATCGCAAATAAACAGAAATGTATAGAGACGTGGAAAAAAAGTGAACAATTTAGACACTACAAAATATAGAAATATTTATAATAGTTAAGTTTTTAAAAAATTTTAGCATATAAAAAAAAAGCAATAAAATGAAAACTTTTATCTATGTATAATACATAAAACAAAAAACTAGTTTTACTGATTTACCAAAGTATAAATTTGGGGATTCTTTTCATTATTTTTAGTAATTTCCAGTTTTGCATTCTCCTCCATATAAAATTACTAGAATTAGCTAAAAAATTAAGAGTGCTGGATTTTCACAAATGAAAAAGTCATAGGAATAGTATTATAAAAATAGCAGAATATAAAATTTATTTATTTCACATTTATTGAAGTCTAATTTAAGTATTAAAAGTAACATTGATGAAACTTGAATTTAATACTTTTTAAATATACTTTAAGTTTCTTGATTCTTCATAGAATATATATTTGACAGATTTTCTACAAGAAAAAGAAAAAAACACTGACTTGAAGTAGTACTTGCACAGAACTGTCCATATGATCCCAACATGTTTTGACTTTCTTTAGTTTAGCTCACTATTTCTGAATGACTTAGAAATCAGTACAAATAGGGTAAAAATAATTTATTCTCTGAGAATGGCCTATCCTTGTAAAAAGAAAAGTATCTATTCTAAAGGAACATTTGACTGATGCAGTTAAAAATCACTGAAGTATAGTTCATTGATATATATTAAATGTTTTGTGAAAATAATAAGTATAACCTTTTTATGTAATCTTATTTAAAATAATTCTTAAGATTCAGGATATAGATACACATATTTATGTCTATATATTATAAAAATATCCTAAATGAAGGCATAATTATTTTATAAATTTACAGATTATTTCAAATAGTAAATTTTTTTTTAAAAAAATTGATTAGTTTCAGTATCACTTCTTAATAATGCTTGAGAGGGACCAGCAGTTAGTGTAGTGGCTATGTCACTGGACTGCCATCTAGTTGACCGTGGTTCAAGTCCCAGACCTGGTGGCTTAAACTCACGCCAGGCACATGTGGGTGTGTGCCCAAGATCCTGAGAGGAGAATGGAGGAGAAGGGATTGTAGCATGGCCATCCCCCCTGGGGTGTGATTTCTTGATTTCTGTCTCTCTGTCTCTCTCTGCCATTCTGGTGAGTGCATGTGCCTTGTAGCAAAAACCCCTCCAAAAAGTAAAAAATAATGTGTATATATATATATACACACACACATATATTCATATATATTAAATGCTTGAGAGACCCAACCTTATAATCTAGTGGTTAAAGGAACAAGATTGCATATGGCCAAGCGTGACTCATATCCTGCCCCTGAAGCTTAGAAAATAGGCTGTACCTGCATGTGTACATGCCCCAAATCCCAGCAGGATAGAGAAGGGGAGGAGGGATTATAGTGTAAACACACCCCACTGAAGAGTACTTTCTCCCTCACCCTTATCCTCTCTATTTTCCTCTCCTTCTGTCTCACTGTCTCTCTCTGTAAGCACATGTGTCTTCTGCCAATTAAACACAAAAATAAAATTAAAAGAAATAATACCTGATTGTATTAAAAAGGAAATGAATTAAATAGGTCCATTTTATCCTTTGAAGAGGACCACAAACTTTTTGGTAAAATTAATAAGTGGACCAGCCAGTGGTATGGTGGTTAAAATGGCTAGATTCCATATGGCCACCTGCACTGTTCAAGTCCTGGACCTGATGGCTTGAAATAATCAGGGCACATGTGTATGCATGACCAAAATTGTGAGAGGAGAGTGGAGGAGAAGGAATTGTTGTCTGGCTATCCCTCCTTGGGGGTGTTTTTTCACTTTTCCTCTCTGTCATGCTCTGTCTCTCTTCAGTGTGTGCACATTCCCTATAGCAAATTGAAAAAAAAATAACAATAATAATAATAGGCTACAAATCTCATGAATTATTAAATCATTTGCTTAAACACTAAAACCTGCTGTGCAATTTTACACACTTATTTCATTGAGGCCATTCTGTGGGCCAATAAAAAGTAACAATACTTCACTGGTTAACTTAATTCAATCTTATTACTGTTTATTGTGCATTGAAAAATATTGATATACAACTTATATGCCTCTTTTTCAAAAAGTCAATAATATTATGCCTTTTTCTGATATTTTATGATAAAATTAGCTTTATTATCTATGTAAGTTTTGCAAATCAACTTAGCCCTAATGTTTAATATATTATTATTCAAAACTAAGAACTATCAATCTCTGTCATGTTATAAAAACCCATCCCTTTCCCATAAATTAAAATACTATATCAATTTCACTTTTTACCAGAAGATCTTTCAAAATTAAGACTTGTGACAATATCACAATTTTATATATCCACACACTTGATTTTATGAAATTTTCTTTATGCTTTCAATCTACTAAATTAAAAATTTTTAATATTGTAGTATAGAGGATGTGTTTGTGTATCATGAAACATTACTTTGAGTAATATTAACAGTTTGAGATCCTCATTACACTTTATTGATAAGGAGTCTTCAGATTTGAAGATCTGATGGGTACCATAAGCAAAAAATAAATTAATTAAAAATCTTCCTTTTAACAAGTAGAGAAAATAAAATGTTACAGTATCTTATGATAAGTGGCACTTCAACTATTTCTTTTTTCAGAGAACTTTTGAGTTCTTCAAGGACAATGGCAAGATACAGTACTGTTAAGAGAGGTTCGTGTATTATAAAGCCATCCCAAAGAAGTACCTGTCTTGAGGACTCTAGGTAAAGAGCAAAAAAAGAACTTTGCTTCAAAGAACAGACAAAAAGAGCCTGTAGAAACAAATGACTATTTGAATAAGAGGTCCCCCTCTCAAGACTTGCAAATAATTTCACCTTGCTGAAGTTTAGCATAGCCATAGAAGGGTGGATGTAGCAGACAAAAGTAAAGCTTATATGAGAGGGTTGCTTTGTAAAACTTCGTTTTTCTAAACTATCAGCAAATAGGCTGAACCTTAGTTTTATTTGCAAATTGCAATGTGCTGAATTTACAATTTATTTACCATTTTGCTTTGTTTCACATTGATCCCTCAAGGAATGTCAATGACCAAATGATCAAACTAAACTTTCAATATCAGTTAGATAGATCACTTATCAGGAATAATCTAAAACTGAAAGCTGACATAAAGCAGGAACTATTTCTGGTGAGACTCATTTGTATAGTCCTTATTTAGCACTAAATAAAAGCAGCACTAAATTTTCCAATTGCCTCTGATATGTAATCACTTAGGTTCAAATTTTCCTCTCTTGATTATTGCCCATTTTAGCTTTTTAAATGTACATTCACACACTGTTTCTTTTTGAGGGTAGAAATTTCTGTGTCAGTCCTGCATCCTACACTTACAGTTTGTTTTCCATTTTATCCTCACTTTTAAAAATTCACTCTAGAGAGCACACACATGCACAAATGAGAGAGGGAGAGAGAGAGAAAGGGAGGGAGAATACACAAAACTAGATCTGTTCACACTGCATTCCCCTTCTCTGGCCCTGTAGTTCGTTGAGATCTTCAGTGTGCACTGTGCTGGGTTATTTCAGGTCAATGAGGTGAAGGCTCCAAACACATAGTTGACCAGGCAGCTTCCAGTGCTGAAGTTCAATACAATATGGATTGTGCCACCTAGGTTGAGACTCCATCTTTTATATTTCTGACCAGAATTTAAAGGTAGTTAGGTACATCAATTGGCTTTTACATTGCAGTGCAAACTGTTTCCTCTAGCTGTAAGTTCTTCACTATTATTAAATTAAACCTCTTTATTGATATAAGCTTACTGATATTTTCTAGCCATGTTATAATTGGTTTTCCAAAATGAGATACAATTTGAACTGGATAAATTGATTCATTGCTTTATATAAGAGGTTCTCAAACTTAAATGTGCAGTAATGTAGAAAGTCTGGAGGAAGTAAAGTATGTTTTCTAAGGTCCGCTTGCAGAAACCCTAATATATTAGAATTAAGTTCAGTCCTAGGAATCTATCATTTTAGCAAGCACTTCAAATGCTTCATATGGTCATTCGCAGGCTATAGTTTAAGAAATACTGACCTGTATATTATAGGCAATGATGGTTTAGAAAAAGTTTTTTGTTTTTAAGAAAACATCATATAAAGCTAATTGTTAAATAATATAAATAAAGACAGCAGATTTTATATTTGATAATTTTAAGGAACAAATTAACAAGTGAGTTTTTAAGTGATAAATAGCTCTTTCACATTGCTTTTGGTGACTATACATATTTATAAATGAATAATGGTTGTATAAATGTTTTGTACTGAGGGGAAAATTGAAAACAATTACCTTCAATTAGAAGCTGAATTAGAAACTGATAATAGGAGAATGACAGCTTAGGCTATGTATAGTTTGATTGTTGCCGTTGTTGTTGTGGCTGTTTTTGAACTTCTAAAACTCCCAGATGGGGAACTAATAACTGCATATTGCCACGGTTATTATTAGCATTGCTGTTTTAGATGACAGGGCATCTATAAGCTGAACTGTGATTCCAGAAACTCAGATTCACTCTACGTATTTCTCTTTTAAAAGAACTGCATTCATTTTATTAAAATGGAAAATAACAGGATATTTACAACAAAATTGTAGTATTCTAAAATAAGGATTGACCTGTTTTACAGTTAAGACACCTCTGACTATCTCCTACTGCTTGCTCACATCATTAGCTGCATTTTTCCTCCAGGGGGTTTGTATCTATCAGAGTTTAACCAGGAAAACAGATACAGCTTTACATTTTTAAAAGAGACAGAATGTAATGCAGGGAATTGGTTACACAGGTCATGGAAAAGCGGACAAGAAATGCAGAGGATGATGAGACCACACTAAGATTAATAAAGAAGCCACTATTGTCTGTAGTATAAACAATAGAGGGGGCCATGCTCTCCGAAGTCAGTGCCTGGTGTCCTGGAGAAGACAGGCCAGAGGAGCTCTTCTTCAGAAAGCTAGACCCTGAAAAGACACTGCCTGAGGCAGATAAGCAAGGAAAAATACCCAGGCTTTTTCCTAGGTGCTTCTCACTAATCATGTTCCAAATATCCTGGTTGAAAATGGCTAGAGTGTCTGAGCAGAGTCCATCTATCCCAAGACAGAGCAGAGTAAGAAGAAAAACAACTGAATATGAGGACAAAAAGGTCCAGGAAATACACAAGATTTCAGTGTTTGCTTTTTCTTTCTGTGTAGATAGATGTCTCTGATTCTGTTTGGACTTTTTTTGAGGGACATAGTAGTTTTTTCTCACCTTATTTAAAATATTTTGTTCTAAGGCAGTGGTGTCAGAGCAAGGCGCCCATGTAACCTTGGCCCTTATTTTCCCATAGAGATTGAGAGCTAGTGGGAAAATGATCTCCCTGAATGTTTCATGTCAGAGACAGTTCTCAACTCCTTGGGACAGTTCCGCATGGTAGGTTTACATCTCAAAGGGAAGAGAAAGGATTTATAATTGGAAGCTTTATAAAGTAACTGCTCTAAGAGGGAATTCAATGGCCTGTCAGTCTGTCATAAGATTTTGACTGAAATGAACAGTAAATTCTCCGATAGGCATATTCAGAAGACTGGGATCATCCTAGACACATACGTGTTTTTTTCAATTAATTAATTAATTAATTAATTAATTTTTCATTTCATTTTCTTTTATACATTCAATCACATTATTATTTGTCTTATAAAATGGATATTTCAACAGGTGAACCTCTCTCCCCAACACAGTTGACAAAACCACAAAACATCCTCAACAGACAATGCCACACCTCCCTGTGACATCAATACTTAATCTATAAGAAGTCATACTAGAGTTTGGTCAAGTTTCAGTGCAGATTTGTACGGAGTCCTTCTGTATAGAGTTCCATAGTTTTCTCCAGCTCTCTAATAACTACACTTTCATAATTTAAAATGGTTTAGAAACATAATTTGTCTGTCACCACATTCCTTGCCATGACCTTTGAACAATCTCTGTTATAGTACTGATTAAATTGGTTTGCACTGTATTTGAAATATCAGACTCTTCAACTATAGAATAAATGTTTAGAGGGCAGCATCTGTATTTTATTCAGGTGCAATCTTGACGTGTGGCCATGGCAGTCAGTATGAATAATGAAATTTAAACGGTTTTGCACTCCTAGCATTTACCAAACACTTTACTAAATGCTACTAATGGACCACTTCATCATTAAAATCTTCAGTTCCCTTAATAAGGAAAGGCCAGGAGGTCCTTCTTGGTCAAAAGAATTTGGTATTTAAAATTGAAAAATTTTGGCTAGCAGTTATGGTGATGAAGGCACTGGATTTCCATATGGCTGAACATGGTTTGAGTCCAAGACCTGGCAGCTTAAAAATAATGCTGAGTGCTTGTGTATGCATGCCCAAAATCCTGAGTGGAAAATGGTGAAAGGATTGTGGCATGACCATCCCCCCCACCCCGGGGGCTTATTTTTCACTTTTACTCCTTCTGTCTCTCTCTGGCACATTCAGATGCGCTATAGCAAAACAAAACAAAACAAACAAAAAGTTAACTTAAAAAATTAAAAAGTAAAGTTTGTTTAGTTAAAATCAAAACCAATAATTTATATGTAATATTAAGAATATATTTCAAACTTACCTTAAACAAAAAGAAATGTAACAAACTACTTATTTCATAATTTATTTAATGAAATGTAGGTTCTATAGGTTCTAATTAGCCACCATATGCTAATTCCCAGACTAAATAATTCTTGACATACATTTTTAAAGATATCTTTTATTATTTCTTCCATTCAATTATTGTATATCATTGGAATATACAAAATGAATGCTTAAAATAATTTTTAACAGAGTGCATGTAAAGAAAACATGCCATTCATTACTTATTTTATTTTGAGAGTATGACTACAAAAACAATACTTCTATAAACATTATTTAAAGACATTTACTTATAATTTTGTCAAAAATTATATTTCAACCATACTTCTTTGTGTATGTTAAAACGTTTTTGGTATTTTTTTCTTCTTTCATTGTAACTTCATTTTTAATTGCTTTGCCTTTTTTTTTAAATAAAAAAGAATTATTTTCTTAATTGTATTATTATTATTTTAATTTGACCAGAGGAAGCCAGAAGGGGAGAGAGAGAGAAAGTCAGAAAGCAAGCAGCTAGATCCAAGATTCAAAACATGGTCACTTATGTGGGAATCAAGTGTGTTAACCACAATACCACCTACCAGCACCTATTTGCTTTACTTTTAATTCTAACATTTCTCTAACACTAATTTCATCAATATTCCTCACAAATTCCTACATACTTGACCATTTTTAAATAATATTTCTCTATAATGGATTAATTTTTTTTTCTCTTTTTATTAGATATTTTAGCCACACTCAGGAAGAGGTGGCTTCTTCCTAACAGCTAAGTGGATCAGATTTTCCAGTTTGCCTGGAAAAGTCTTGGTTTTTGTGAATTAAGGGAGTATGTTTTCATCCTCAGAAGTGTATGTAGTCTTTTGGATCTTCAGTTATATGCTTGACATGAAAATAGCTATGTTTGGAGATCACTTATTAAGCCCTAAGCTTGTTTCTTGGTGATCACAAAAGTAACACCCAACTCTGTGAGGTAAGTACTATCGGTATTCCCATCCTACAAGTAAGGATACTGAGACATAGTCAACTTTGGTATCTGCTCTACAATATACTTCTCAAACTTATTCCTCCCTTCAGAGATTTTGTATCCACTGATAATATCTTTTCAATTCTTCTATTCAACCTCAGTTTTTAGTAACCACTATTATACTTCCACTTTTAAATATTTGATCTCTTAAGATTGAATACATATGTGAGATAATGTGGTATTTGTTTTTCAGTGCTTGATTCACTTAACTTAAAATAATGTCTTCCAGGTCCATTTACGTTGCCATGAGTGATAGAATTTCCTTTTTTAAAAGACTGAATAGTATTACATTGCTTACATAGACTGCATTGTTTATCCATTATTTTTTTAATTTTTTTAAATAGACCACAAATTAGTTTATTTTTAATACCCGTCATGCCATGAATTCATAGGGAATAAGTTCCAGTAGTTCAGGCTCCTTTCCATTGGTTCTCACAAAATGTACTTCTCTGGGTGGAGCAGGCTGGTGCTTTAGTTGAACCCAGGTACCTTTCTCTTTGGCTTACTTCTTTTTCTGGTCATTTTCCTTCACACATTTTAGGAACCTATCTCTGCTATTAGAATGTTCAGTATGCTCAATACACACATTCGCTCTCTTGGCAAGAATCTTGCCCTTAACTTTCTTGTTCACATCAATGCCAACAGCATGTGGGTAACATTGTAGACTCTTCTGTTTTGCCGTGGTACCATTTGTGGGGCATTCCTTTTTGAACAGTACCCATTCCCTTGATATCTACAATATCACCTTTCTTGAAGATTCGCATATCTGTTGCCAAAGGTGCCACTCCATGTTTTCTAAAAGGCCTAGAGAACATATATCGGTGCCTCTCCTCTCTCTTTTTGTGTTCGTCATTTTGGTTAATTACTGGAAGATGGCAGTTCTGGCCAAAATAAAAACCTTTATCCATTTATTTATTGACAGATACTTAGTTTGCTTCCATATTTTGGCTCTTGTAAACAATGTTATAATAAACATGAGAATGCAGATATATCCTCAACATACTGATTTTACTTCCTTTGATATGCACCCAGAAGTGGAATTGATTAAAAAGTGTGACCCAAAACTGAAACACTAGTGAATAAAAAATTAAGAAAACCTTTTTAAAGTTGGCACAGACAAATTTTTTGAATAACCACAAAAGCATCCAGAAAAAAAAAAATTACACCAATTGTTTTGTATTGAAATAAAAATATCTAAGTAAATAAATAAAAAGCTTCTAAAAAAATAAATAATCAACAGAATGAATAGGTAACCTATGGAATGGGGGAAATATTTGCCAACCATACATCTGATATAGGGTTGACATTAATTTTTTTGTTGTTTAATAATGCAATTTATTTTGAAGCATGAATATGTGTGACCTAGACCAAAACAAGAGACAAAACATGCTTTTTTCAGGATGATCAGATACAGGAGTCCCTTTTATTTGATTGTGAGAATGAGTGACAAAGTTTGAATTTAGTGAAGAGCTTTTTCATTGGTCTGGCCTAAAAAGGCAGGACATATAGAGGGGTGAGGAGCAGGTACTTGGAGGTCAAAAGCACTATGTTAGGGACAGGATATAGGAAGAATCCTGTTATCAATGGATCAAAATGGTCTGTTAATGTTTGTGGGCATGACTGACTAGAAGTCCTCTGGAAAGAATTTTGGAAGTAGAAAAAAGCAGTCAGACTTCTGTCCTCGGTACCCACTATTGACCAAAAATCATTTCTCTAAATGCATGTGTAGCCCACAAAATTGACAGATGCCACAGTATTAGAAAGGCTCATACCTAGGAGTCAGGTCCCATAGTGCTAGGAAGGCTCATTCCTAAGAGTCAGGTCCCATAGTGCTAGAAAAACTCATTCCTAGGAGCTGAGTAACATTAACAATTAATAAAATGTGATAACAATTCCACAGCAAGGAAAAAACTGGATTTAGAAAAGGTCAAGGAACTAAAGCTATATTTCCCAAAATAAGACATATGAGTACCCAAAAGGTTTATGAAAAACTTATTGCCCTATGAATTATCGAGAAAATGCAAATTAAAAGCACAATGAGGGAATAGCAGGCAATGTTAAGGTCCTGGATCTCACACAGCTGACTTATGAGATTCAAGTCTCAGACCCAGTGACTTGAAAAATATGCCAGCCACATACAAATACATACCCAAAAATCCTAAGAGAATTAAGGAAAAGAGATTGATGGGTAGAGGTTCCTCAAAAAATTAAAAATACAAAGCCCAGGGAGTATGGCCACTCCACAGGCCCTTCTCCATTGTCCTCTCAGAATTTGGGGCGTGCATGTACAGATGATGGCATGCTTTTCAAGCCACTGGGTCTGAGACTTGGAGCATGAAGTTGGCCATGGGGAATTCAGTTGCCTTACTCACACTGGCTGGTCCCTAAAGTTTGTTTTAAAAACAATATAATAAAAGATATATGCATACATGTACATGAATATATATGTATATATATGTATACACACACACACACACATATAATTGGGCTAGCAGTTGATGTAATGGTTAAGGCACTACTCACAAGATCAACCTCAGTTCAAGTCTCATATATGGAAGCTTGAAAATCATACCAGGCGCATGTATGCACATGCTCAAAATTCTGAGAGAAGAATGGAAGACAAGGGTTTGAAGTGTGGCCATCCCCATGGTGGGTAATTTCTCACTTTTTATATCATCGTTTCTCACTCTCTCCAGTGAGTACATGTGCCCTTAAATTATTTTTATAATGTATAAAATTTATTAGAAAAATACTTTAACATATTGAGAATTAGATATTTCTACTTTTTTTTTTTTTTTTTTGGGGAGATTTTCACTGTAGGGCGCGTGTGCTTGCCAGACAGACAGAGACATAGAGACAGAAAGCGAGAAATCACCCCCCAGGGGGGATGGCCACGCTGCAATCCCTTCTCCTCCATTCTCCTCTCGGGATCTTGGGCACGCACGCACACGTGCCTGGCGTGAGTTTTAAGCCACCGGGTCCGGGACACGAACCGCGGTCGACTACGTGGGAGTCCAGTGACATAGCCATTACGCTAACTGCTGGTTCCCGATATTTCTACTTTTATTGGTACTATCACACATAAACATCTCAGCATGCTAGATATTAAGATATAAGAAGATAATAAGATACGATAAGATAATAAGAATTATAATATTATATAAGATATCATTATAATTATATAAGGTAATAAGAATTATCTAGTCAACTTTATATCAAATGTTAGGGTCTCATTGTTTTTTTATGTCTGAGTACATGTGCAACCTTTCTAAAATTTACTTATCTGTTCTTGCACATTTGGGTTGATTCCATGTCTTAGCAATCATGAATAATGCTGCAATAAACATGGATGTGCTAGTCTTTTTCTGTGTGAGGGTTTTCCTGACTTCTGGGTAAATATGATGCTGAGCGAAACAAGCCAAACTTTGAAAGACAGGCATTATATGTCCCTGCTTAAATATAATAAATTTTGGGACTGGCAAATGGCACAGTAGTTACATTGCTGGACTCCCACATGGCCAATTGCAGATTGAGTCTTGAACCCAGTGGCTTGAAACTCATGCCCAGCAGATGTGCGTGTATGCCCAAAATTCCAAGGAGAATGGAGGAGAAGGGAATGCGGTGTGGTCATCCCCTGGGAAGTGATTTTTTACTTTCTTTGTCTCCATCTCTCTCTCTCTCTCTCCTACAATTACACATTCCCTATAGCAAAAATCTCTCTCTCTAAACATATACATATATTTACACATGGATATGTATATACCAAATGTCTGTGCTCTATAGCAGAAACTGAAAGATTGGAGAATACAACAGAAAAGAGGGCAACTATAGATACTAGAGACAGTACAGCAGGGAGTGAGTAATAGGGAGAGGGAGGGAGGGGATCAGGAAAAAGACAAACAAAGCCTTAACATACAAGTATGAAAAGCTATTTGTTGATGATAAGGTATTGGTAATGTCTTTGACTTGACTAATAACGCACTGTATTAATGTTGGGAAAAAACATTGTGTAATAGAAAGATGTACAGTGATTAAATAGGAAAAAAAAAGAAGAAGAAAATAAGAAGAAAAAAATCCTAGTTTATTATCCAATTATTTTGGGAAATACTTATAATGCTCTGAGAAACAATAATGTGTCAAGTTACACTATCAATAAAGAGGAAGAATATTGCTTTTTAAAATCTCATAAAAATCACGAACGCCTTTTAACAATAAAATGCAATTAAGAAGAAATGCATTATAATATTAGAACATAGTAAAACTTTATGAGTGGGAATTGTCAGAACACTCTCTGGGATACATTGGAAGAATTAATGCCAGAATGATCAATTTAAGTGATCGTATAGTTTCTAACAGAAAATCAGAAAAATAAAATACTGAGATAATGTTTACTCTTTTGAACTCCTACCAAATAAATCAATAGAAAGTAATGGTAATTTAACTGATTTATCATAAAATTTATATCTTATTTCAACTTGGGTATATAAGATATGAAACAGTACAGACTATTTCTTGAGTAAAAAGAACTTATACTATGAAATAAAATTAGCTTTAGAATTTGTAAGTAGATTTTTTTCAAAATAGTAAATAATAATTATCATCTACGTTGGTTAACTTACTAACCTTTGCAGATAATAGATAGAAAGCCAACTAGTGGTTTATCAGTGATACCTTTTTTGGAGAGGTTTCTGCCATAGGGCATATGCACTCGCCAGAAAGACAGAGAGAGACAGAGACAGAAAGCAAGAAATCACCACCACCCCCTCCGGGGCAGATGGCCGAACAGCAATCCCTTCTCTTCTATTCTCCTCTCCGGTATCTTGGGCACTTAAGCACACGTGTCTGGTATGAGTTTAAGTCACCAGGTCCAGGACTCAAACAGTGGTCGACTCCATGGGAGTCCCATTATGCTAACTGCTGGTCCCTATTGATGATATCTTAAGGAGTTACCAAGACCTCCCTTAATCTTTTTTCTTTTGATGTTTTACCTTCTTATTGTTTGATTTTAGTAATCTGAAATTTCTCTTTTTCCTTTTATCTCTCACATAACTCAAAATAAATGCCAAATTTAGTTAGTAGAAAATCTTAAATTTAGCAAGATAAGAAATACATAGAAAATCAAATTTTCTGTAGTGGATTGCAAAACCAAGACCCTGTTGAAAATGGTGTTTTTCTTTCCCTGTTTTCATTCCTCATAGAATAAATAAACTAAAAAAAAAGAAAGTTTTTTAAAATTAGTCATATTGTATTCAATTATCTTGTGTTATAAACCTACTATCTATCACATTATTGTAACATAATATCTTTTAATATTGCAATACATCATCTATTAGGAATAACCTCAAAAAAATGGAGCACGTTTAATGATTTTCTATTTTTTTTTTTTTGAGAGGTTTTTGCTATAGGGCGCGTGTGCTCGCCAGAAAGATGGAGAGAGACAGAGAGATAGAAAGCAAGAAATCACCCCCAGGGGGATGGCCACGCTGCCATTCCTTCTCCTCCATTCTCCTCTCAGGATCTTGGACACGCACGCACACACGCCCAGCATGAGTTTAAGCCACCAGGTCCGGGACTCAAACTGCGGTCAACTACGTGGGAGTCCAGCGACATAGCCATTATACTAACTGCTGGTCTCATGATTTTCTTTTTTTTTTTTTTTTTCCTGAGACTTTTTTTGCCT
>NW_006159765.1:718954-772152 GCF_000334495.1 Tupaia belangeri chinensis
GGCGTGAGTTTTAAGCCACCGGGTCCGGGACACGAACCGCGGTCGACTACGTGGGAGTCCAGTGACATAGCCATTACGCTAACTGCTGGTTCCCGATATTTCTACTTTTATTGGTACTATCACACATAAACATCTCAGCATGCTAGATATTAAGATATAAGAAGATAATAAGATACGATAAGATAATAAGAATTATAATATTATATAAGATATCATTATAATTATATAAGGTAATAAGAATTATCTAGTCAACTTTATATCAAATGTTAGGGTCTCATTGTTTTTTTATGTCTGAGTACATGTGCAACCTTTCTAAAATTTACTTATCTGTTCTTGCACATTTGGGTTGATTCCATGTCTTAGCAATCATGAATAATGCTGCAATAAACATGGATGTGCTAGTCTTTTTCTGTGTGAGGGTTTTCCTGACTTCTGGGTAAATATGATGCTGAGCGAAACAAGCCAAACTTTGAAAGACAGGCATTATATGTCCCTGCTTAAATATAATAAATTTTGGGACTGGCAAATGGCACAGTAGTTACATTGCTGGACTCCCACATGGCCAATTGCAGATTGAGTCTTGAACCCAGTGGCTTGAAACTCATGCCCAGCAGATGTGCGTGTATGCCCAAAATTCCAAGGAGAATGGAGGAGAAGGGAATGCGGTGTGGTCATCCCCTGGGAAGTGATTTTTTACTTTCTTTGTCTCCATCTCTCTCTCTCTCTCTCCTACAATTACACATTCCCTATAGCAAAAATCTCTCTCTCTAAACATATACATATATTTACACATGGATATGTATATACCAAATGTCTGTGCTCTATAGCAGAAACTGAAAGATTGGAGAATACAACAGAAAAGAGGGCAACTATAGATACTAGAGACAGTACAGCAGGGAGTGAGTAATAGGGAGAGGGAGGGAGGGGATCAGGAAAAAGACAAACAAAGCCTTAACATACAAGTATGAAAAGCTATTTGTTGATGATAAGGTATTGGTAATGTCTTTGACTTGACTAATAACGCACTGTATTAATGTTGGGAAAAAACATTGTGTAATAGAAAGATGTACAGTGATTAAATAGGAAAAAAAAAGAAGAAGAAAATAAGAAGAAAAAAATCCTAGTTTATTATCCAATTATTTTGGGAAATACTTATAATGCTCTGAGAAACAATAATGTGTCAAGTTACACTATCAATAAAGAGGAAGAATATTGCTTTTTAAAATCTCATAAAAATCACGAACGCCTTTTAACAATAAAATGCAATTAAGAAGAAATGCATTATAATATTAGAACATAGTAAAACTTTATGAGTGGGAATTGTCAGAACACTCTCTGGGATACATTGGAAGAATTAATGCCAGAATGATCAATTTAAGTGATCGTATAGTTTCTAACAGAAAATCAGAAAAATAAAATACTGAGATAATGTTTACTCTTTTGAACTCCTACCAAATAAATCAATAGAAAGTAATGGTAATTTAACTGATTTATCATAAAATTTATATCTTATTTCAACTTGGGTATATAAGATATGAAACAGTACAGACTATTTCTTGAGTAAAAAGAACTTATACTATGAAATAAAATTAGCTTTAGAATTTGTAAGTAGATTTTTTTCAAAATAGTAAATAATAATTATCATCTACGTTGGTTAACTTACTAACCTTTGCAGATAATAGATAGAAAGCCAACTAGTGGTTTATCAGTGATACCTTTTTTGGAGAGGTTTCTGCCATAGGGCATATGCACTCGCCAGAAAGACAGAGAGAGACAGAGACAGAAAGCAAGAAATCACCACCACCCCCTCCGGGGCAGATGGCCGAACAGCAATCCCTTCTCTTCTATTCTCCTCTCCGGTATCTTGGGCACTTAAGCACACGTGTCTGGTATGAGTTTAAGTCACCAGGTCCAGGACTCAAACAGTGGTCGACTCCATGGGAGTCCCATTATGCTAACTGCTGGTCCCTATTGATGATATCTTAAGGAGTTACCAAGACCTCCCTTAATCTTTTTTCTTTTGATGTTTTACCTTCTTATTGTTTGATTTTAGTAATCTGAAATTTCTCTTTTTCCTTTTATCTCTCACATAACTCAAAATAAATGCCAAATTTAGTTAGTAGAAAATCTTAAATTTAGCAAGATAAGAAATACATAGAAAATCAAATTTTCTGTAGTGGATTGCAAAACCAAGACCCTGTTGAAAATGGTGTTTTTCTTTCCCTGTTTTCATTCCTCATAGAATAAATAAACTAAAAAAAAAGAAAGTTTTTTAAAATTAGTCATATTGTATTCAATTATCTTGTGTTATAAACCTACTATCTATCACATTATTGTAACATAATATCTTTTAATATTGCAATACATCATCTATTAGGAATAACCTCAAAAAAATGGAGCACGTTTAATGATTTTCTATTTTTTTTTTTTTGAGAGGTTTTTGCTATAGGGCGCGTGTGCTCGCCAGAAAGATGGAGAGAGACAGAGAGATAGAAAGCAAGAAATCACCCCCAGGGGGATGGCCACGCTGCCATTCCTTCTCCTCCATTCTCCTCTCAGGATCTTGGACACGCACGCACACACGCCCAGCATGAGTTTAAGCCACCAGGTCCGGGACTCAAACTGCGGTCAACTACGTGGGAGTCCAGCGACATAGCCATTATACTAACTGCTGGTCTCATGATTTTCTTTTTTTTTTTTTTTTTCCTGAGAATTTTTTTGCCTTAGGGCACATGTGGAGAGAGAAAGAGACAGACACAGTGAGAGGGAAAGTGAGAAATCAACCCCCAGATAGGAATGACCAGACCACAATCACTTTTTCTCCATTGTCCTTCCAGGATCTTGAACAGGTATGCACACGTACCTGGCACAAGTCCCTGGTCCAGGACTAGGACTGTGGGCAGTCATGTGGGAGTCCAGTGACATAACTGCTACACCATCTGCTGGCTACATCATTTTCTATTTTTAAGAATGTAAGATAACATATAAGTTAGACAAAAACCTTTGTAGATGTTTAACATATACTATGGGAGCTGTAGTTACATACTATCATAAGAAATCAGATAACATCTATTTTACCACATTTTTTAAAACATAGAAATCAGAAAACACAAATTGAAGAGACATCTGCATTTCCCATCATTATATTAAGTAGACTGTGCCTAAAAGAACTATTTAATGCATGCAGTAGGAGTGTTGTTACAGCAATGAATGAAGTGTGGCTTCTTATTCAGATCAAAGAACAGTTCCATATTAGTTAGCTCATTTTTAATACAAGTTTTATTTTACATGGGAGCTGTTTCCACAAACTGAAAAAAATTCCTGCTCCATTAAGAAAGAGTTAAAAGATAAAAGTTTTAAAGCAGTGTCATCAAATTGTTCAGACAGCAAATCAGAGAAGTTCAAGAATCATTCATTTTTTTAATAAAAAGTAAAGGCTACATAAATTTATCTTGTTATAATCGAGACATCTGACATTAACGAGAAGGTTATGACAAATGTATTAAAGTTCCCCATGTTGATGATAAAATACATTTGTTGTAGTATGATTTCAAAGTTTTGTGAGGTAAATATAGAAATCAACAAGATATACAGAAAATTATACAAAATATACAAAAATACAGAAATATACAAAACAAAAAATATTGGGACCAGCAGTTGGCGTAATGGTTATGTTGCTGGACTCCCATGTAGTCGACTGCCGTTCAAGTCCTGGACCCGGTGACTTAAACTCACATCGGGCGCGTGTGCGTGTATGCCCAAGATCCCGAGAAGAGAATGGAAGAGAAGAGATTGCGGCGTGGCCCTCCCCCCTGGGGGGTGATTTCTCACTTTCTATCTCTCTATCTCTCTCTGTCTTTCTTGAGAGCACACACGCCGTATAGCAAAAACCTCTACAAAAAATAATAATAATAAAATATTTGTGGTGCAGACATAATAAAGTTGCATCTAAAAAAGAATAGAAATCCACCACGTAAAACTACAACTATAATTGTCAAAATGTACAGATATTTTTATGCATGTACAGATAAAGTTTAACAGTTTTTTTTGTGAAATAGGTGATGTTGAATATGCATGCATGTCTTTCACTATAGGTATAAGGGCTTTCTCTTTGAAAGAAACCTATTCATCATCAATGGAAATTTTTAAATATTTAAACCTTTGATGAACTATTTTATAAATCTGTATACGTCCTAAAAAATACTAGATTTTCTAAATGATATCTCTTGATACATTTCCATAATATTCAGTATCTGTTGGAAATTATTAATTAAAATATCTGAATTATAATATTCAAAACTTAAGTATACATTTGTAAGGATTGAAAACAAAACATGATCTAATACATAGGATCAGATTGTCGAATCAGAATCACTTCAATCTGAGATCTTATCTAGTAGCAAGGTTTACTATTAATAGATCATTTTAAAGGTATACATATCAAAGACTCAAAAAAATAGAAATCTGGGACATTAAGAGTGACTTTGAGAGACCAGCAGAGAGCGTAATGCTACATTGCTTGACTCCCATGTAGTCAACCACAGTTCAAATCATGGACCCAGTGATTTAAACTCACACCAGGCACATGTGCCTGTGTGCCCAAGATCCTGAGAGGAGAATAGAGGAGAAGGGATTGTGTCATGATCATCCTCCCAGGGGGTGATTTCTTGCTTTCTGTCTCTCTGTCTTTCTGGAGAGCGCACGTGTCCAATAGCAAAAACCTCTCCAAGAAAAAAAAAAAAAAGAAAAAAAAAAAAAAACCATTTAAAAATTTAAAAAATTTAAAAACTATTTAATTTTATGGGACCAGCAGATTACATAGCAGTTAGGTCTCTGGACTCCCACAAGGCTGAATGCAGTTGAATCCCAGCCCCAGGGGCTTCAAAATCATGCAGGGCTCCTGTGCATGCTGGCTCAAGATAGGGAAGGAGAGGGGATCATGGTGTGGCCGCTCCCTGGGGGTGATTTCTCACTTTGTTCCCTTCTGGAAGGCCCACGTGTCCCAAAGCAAAAACCCCTCCAAAAAAAAAAAAAAAAAGAAAAAAAAAAAAAGACCGATTTAAATATTTAAACATTTAAAAACTTATACTTAATACCAAGTTAGAAGCAGAGAGAATTGACAGGCAACTGTTGAAAGCCAGAGATGCAGGTAATTCTGAGCACGAGAGAAGGGATGCAGTATTTCCTGATGACTAAAATGTGAATTCTATGTCCCTTCATGGAGTGTTCTATCCATTGAAATCAAGACGAGTGTTGCCATTTAGGATGTTGAAATAATTTAGTATCTACTTTTGCTTAAGATCCCAAAACAAAACACAGTCATATGAAAGAGATTTTGAAGAATCCAGATTTGGGGGTCCAGCAGATGGTGTGGTGGTTAAAGGCGCTGAACTCTCACATGGTTGACCTTGGTTTGAGTCCCAGGCAAGGCAGTTTGCTTTGTCACTTTTCAACTCTCTCTCTCCCGCTCACTCTGTCTCTCTCTGATCAAATTAAAATAAATAAAGTTAAATTTTAAAAAACCCAGATTTGGTTATACAAAAGAAGGAAATACATATGGATGATATAGTAATAAATATATTACTATATACATATATGCATAGTATACTGGTACTATACATATATGTAATGATATACTACACATACAGATAGTAATACATATAGAGAGAGGGGGACTCTTAAAAAAGTTCATAGAAAATGCATATTTTGAAAAAACTAAGCATACGTTTAAAAATTTTTTGCACTATGGTAAACTTTCACCTTAATTCCATTTTCCATTCACTTCTCAAAGTCCCCTCTTATCCTATAATATGCATATACACACATTTTATATATATAATGTATATATATATACACACACACATATATATGTAATAAAATATTTCCTTGAGTAAATTTATCTTCAAACAAAACAAAAAAAAAAAGTGTGCAGTGCTACAAAAATATATTTGTCAAAGAAAAACATTAAAGTTTTCATCAGTTTTATGTCTGGAAGGTATTATATAGATATAGGTCATTAAACTGAAACATTTTAATAGTAGGACAAAAAGTTGAGCCAGCCCTACAGCACAAGAACTAGACACTGGACAGAAGAAGCTGGATCTCATCTGCCCAAACAAGGTTAGGGTCCTGTCCCCATCCTCTTGAAAAACATGCCTGCCATATGTCTCTTCTCAGGACCCTGATGGGATAAATGACTAGAGAAAAAAGCATCGAAGTATGACCAGGCCCTATTTGAGGATTCTCTCTCTCTTTCTCATTTGCTGTCATCCATGCACGTGTGCATTTGGGCATTCAAAAATGTAAATTTGAATAAGAGCAAAATGAAAATTATTCTAATATCCTGTCTGTGTATTTTCAAATGTAGTATAATTTGGGGGCTTTCACGTGGCATGGAGGTTAAGATGGCTAGATGTCACAGTGCCGACTAGGTGGGATTCTTGAACCCCGTGACTTGAAATTCACACTGGATGCAATTGTGTGTGTGTTCAAAATCCTGAGAGGATAATGGAGGAGAGCTGATTGTGACTTGGCTACCCCTTCAGGGGGCTATTTCTCACTTTCTCTCTCTCTCGCTCTCTCTCTCTCTCTGGCACACACCCTATAGAAAATGCAAACAAAGAAATAGTAAAATATGTAGCCATAATTACTATAACGATTTATATTTCAAATAAAAGTTTACCTAGTCATTTAAATGAGTTTACTGTATTTGGTTTCCAATAACCAATATGGATAACATATATTTCTCAGAAACAATAAAAGATAAAAAATAAGAAAACAATGTCTGTCTGTAAAACACATCTATTTAAAGATAAAATAGGCAGGGTGGGAGGGGCAAAGGGTAAAAACATTTAACAGATGAAAGAATGTGAAGTTCTCTATTTAAAAAAATTCTGTAATTTTTGTTTTCTAAAAATTAAAAATAAAGGTAAAATAAGCTAGTCTTGATGTATAACTTACTTTTTTTTAATCATCATCATACTCAAGTTTTGCTACTTCCTTTGCTACTTCCTTGTGTAAGTGATAAAATAGTCTAAATTCTGTCACATAAAAATGACACATGGGGACAAGCAGTTAGCATAATGGCTATGTTGCTGGACTCGCACGTCGTCGATCGTGGTTCACGCCCTGGACCCAGTGGCTTAAACTCACGCCTGGTGCATGTGTGTGCACGCCCAAGATCCCGAGAGGAGAATGGAGGAGAAGGGATTGCGGCGTGGCCATCCCCCCTGGGGGGTGATTTCTTGCTTTCTGTCTCTCTGTCTCTCTCTGTCTGGCGAGTGCATGTGCCCTATAGCAAAAAAAAGAAAAAAAAAAAGAAAAAAAAAAACCTCTCAAAAAAAAAAAAGACACATGAATACTCTTTTTTATCATAGCAATTAATATTTTCATGGTAAAGTTTTACCTTCTGTCCTTAATGAAATAATAATTGCCTTAGACTTTTTCATCTAGGAGCTAAGAATATGATTACAAATTTATGATTATAATTTTTGGGGGTAAAATTTTGAATGTTTTTACGAGAGTTTTTTATACCTAAGGTCACATACAATTTAGTCACTCTGAAGAGACGTCAACATCTTTAACTTCTTTGTTCAAATTGAAAGGTCTAAAGTCACAACATCTCTATTTTTGTTGCACTACTCCTCTGCTTTCATCTGCTTATGATTTATAATTTATCTGAAAATAATTGGATAGAACAATAATTATAAAATACTATTACAAACTTTGTTTAATGTGTGACTTTGCATAATGATTTAGAAGTATTCTTTACTTTCTTTATGACTGTATAATTCTGTTGGTAAATTAAGTATTTTGCTTATACATTAATAAGATTCTTATTCAGTAGGGCTTCATTTTTACCTAATTTTTATTCCTTTTTCCGTTGGTAAAGTAAGAGTATGTCCTGTCCCTGCAAACTTTCATGCTGAAAATGCAGGTAACTTTTCCTGGATTTTCTATAAGTGACACATAAGAGTAACAAATAAATTTAGATGTTAAAACTTAAAATGCTCAGGCTTGAAAAAGTGCAGCCTAAAATTTTCAATCTGTAGTAATATAAAATGACTTCTCTGTGTGTGATTTGTCAGAGATGTCCTACCTAAAATGTCAGATTTGCATTACTAGTAACTGTCATGTATGTGTGGTAACATAAATCTTTGGTAAATCTATAAATAATAATGGTTTTCAAGGATGTTCTTCTGTTTGTTTTAAAGGTAGTTATAGAAAATAATGAAAGGCTTACTAGCATGCACTAGGGCAGTTTAATGTGTTTTGGAAAATTATCCTAAGTATAGAAACTATCACCTTTTTGCAAAGCAATCTGCCCTTACGTCCCATGAGTACCCACAAATAGGACCCTGAGAAAGACAGAGCCTGCTCTTCTCCCATGGTCAGACCAACACAATATTCTCCCTCCTAGGGATGATTTATGAGAGTTTGTCTTAGTCATAGCCCTAATAAGTTGGTGTTTCTTATTGAATAAACTAGTGTTTTATTGAAAGAAAACAGTGAATCTGTTATCTCCAAAGTGGCAACTAGTTGATTTTATCCATAGTGTTTTGTAGGTTTTGTGGTTTGTAGGTCAGTAACTCTCTTTTGCTTTTGCTACGTAAGAAAATTTATACTGCCATTTTGTTCTTGTTCATAAATATACTAATACCAAATAATTTAAAAAGTGGATATTTTTGGGACCAGCAGTTAGCATAATGGCTAGGTCGCTGGACTCCCATGTAGTCAACAGCGGTTCGAGTCCCAGACCCGGTGGCTTAAAACACGCCGGGAGCGTGTGCATGCGTGCCCAAGATCAGTTGAAACACTATAGACGTTATCATCAGCAGATAATAATTCCTGAATGCTAATTTCCTGATGCATGCTGACTCCCTGAGTGCGCTGGGATGTTGCTACCTTGCCGTGTGTTAACCCTTAGTCAGCTCTGGCGTCTGCCACCCTCTCTCTCATTTCTATGCTCTCTCCAAAGGTTAGGTTATTTGAGATCCCAGTTCTTTTTTTTAAAGACAGTTGTTCTGAAGAAATTTTTAAATAGTTGCTAGTTCTTCCTTTTTCTTCTTACATTCAGGATACTTTTTCTGCAATTTAAATTCTCTTCTCCAGCCTTAGCATTGCACTCCCTGCAAGTATTTGCAGTTTATGATGAAAATAACACTTGCTGGGTTTTGTACAACTTGCAGAAGAGCTGTCCTATAGCATAGTCCAATATCTCAAACTTTCATGTTGAAACATTATTAAGAATTTACATTCCTAGGCCTGGAGGAGGGAATAGGGATATGTAATTTTAAAAACTATCCTGGGTGATTCTCATTTACCTCAATCCATAGCCCATATTCTAGAATAATTGCTAAAGGCAATCTCAACTCAGAGAGTAAAGTTCAGTAGAAGCCAAAGGATATCTGAACCTTTATCCCCCTTCAAGGAAATAACCTAACTCTCTAAGAATTGTAGGCGCCTTAGGTAAGGATGAATAACATTTTCCACTATGCTACTTTACAAAGGAATTGCTTAGACATTTATTCCAGTAATTTCACATGTTACTGACTTTCCATGTTAAGCGTCCTACCAAAAACACCGTATCCCTTGAAGTCTTTCATGGATTTCACATTTTTAAAATTAGTTATGTTATTTTTTTTTCAAATTCTTCCTAAATGTAATGTTATATTCTCAGAAATACCAGGAATCTTTTCAGATCAAGTTTCATTCCCTGGTTACAAACAGGTATTTTCCTCATAAGGAGGATCCTCTGATTTAGCTCTGGGGTGGATGGTACTTAAATTATAACAGATGCATTTCAAACTGAGCCCAGATGTATAGTAGTCTCCACATTTTGTCTAAGTTTTCTCATTAACTTCACCAATTATTTTTGGCTTAGAAACTTTTTTTTTTAATTTCAAGAAATTATGCCTCACTTTATAATCATAACTATGATCACTGGGGATTGCACACAAGATTTTGTGGAGATGACAGAAAAGTATTTTGTAATAATTACCACAAGACACAAAAATTTATAAACCCCATCCAGTGTTTTTCATCCTTTAATGAATGTCAGCATACAAGAGACAGCTAGGTTTTGTAATTTACCAAGTATAATTTCAAAGTAAGACTCCAACAGTTCATATGGACTAACTCTACTTTGTTTTCTAATCATGTAGACTATTAAATGGCATTATGTTAAATTCTTATTGAAATTAATAGAGCAATACAGAAGAACATTTTCATGTAACACACATACACAGGATTACTATAGAAGAGTTTTATTCTCAAGTGTCTGTTGGTCACACTTTCGTGTCTCCACTCTTCCTTCCTTAAACAACGTGTTTCAAGTTTAACACTATCGGAAGCTTGCTCTGCTTCTCAAGAACATTGGTCTTTGCCATAGTCTCATGAAGAGCCAAACCATTTGTGTTCCTCAAGCTTTGCACATTAGGCTATGGTCACTCAGGTTTCTTTCTTTCTTTTTTTTTTAAAGAATTATTTATTTAATTTTGCATATATTCATTCATTTTAATTTAAGCAGAGAGATACAGAGAGAAAGAGAGGGAAAGTGAGAAGGCAAGCCACCAGGTTCCAGACTTAAACCATGGTCAACCATGTGGGAGTGGCCAACACCTTAACCACCATGCCACCTGCTGGTCCCAATGGTAATTCAGCTTTCTATGCTATCAGATCTAACAAGATTTCTCTTTCTAAGCCTATCCTAGCTAATCTAGCAATCTTTATCTCCTTCCAAGCTTTAAACCTCAACAAACACAATTTTCTCCCTTCAATGTTTGTCTTTCTTTTTGCTTAATTATAGAATTATTTTTAAAATAATTATTTTATTCATTTATTTATTTATTTTAATTTGACCAGAGAGGAACAGAGAGAGAGAGAGAGGTAAATTGAGAAAGCTAGCCAATGAGACCGGGACTCGAACCACGGTCGGCCATGTGGGAGTCCAGTGCCCTCAACCAACCTGCCATCTGCTGGCCCTGCCTAATTATAGGATTATAATTACCTATATGTTGGCCTTTCTGTTTTAATTTGTCTTAATTCCACTCATTGCTTAATCTCCATGTGACTCCAGTGTCCAAAATTCTTCAAATGTTTAAATTTACCATCTATATCATTAATTCTTTTCTGATATGTTTACTGGATAACTAATCTATTGTGATTTTGTTTGTTGGCTTGTTTGATACAGGGCACATGAGCTTGCCAGAGAGAGAGCAGGAATATGAGAAACACCCCCCAGGGGGATGGCCATGCCATAGTCCCTTCTCTTCCATTCTCCCTTTGGGACTTTGGGCACACATGCACATGTGCTTGGTGTGATTATCAAGCCTCCTAGTTTGAGACTCAAACCATGCAATAGTCATGTAGAATATGGCCACCTTAACATCCCTGCTGCTTGCTGGCCCCATCTGTCATGCTTTTACATTCGATTATTAATTTGTATTTGTTTACTTCTCAGAAATATTTGGAGATAAAAAAAAAAAAAAACTTGACAGGACCAGCAGTTAGTGTAATGAATGGCTATGTCACTGAACTCCCATGCAATCAACTGCAGTTTGAGTCCTGGACCCGGTGGCTTAAACTCATGCCAGGTGCATGTGCTTGCATACCCAAGATCCCGAGAGGAGAGGGAGAGAGAAGGGATTGTAGCATGACCATCTGCCCTGGGGGGTGATTTCTCACTTACTGTCTCTCCATCTCTCTCTGTCTTCCTGGTGAGTGCACGTGCCCTATAGCAAAAGCCTCTCAAACAAAACAAAACAAAACAAAACAAAACAAAACAAAAACAGAAAAAAACCCTGCCAATTTCAAAAATTCCTCATTATTTAGCCATATCTTAAATTGATGTCAACATATATACTTACGTTAAAAGTCAAGTTTTAGGAACCAGCAACTGGCATAATGGCTATGTCTCTGGACTCCCATGTAGTCAACCACGGTTCGAGTCCTGGACCCAGTGGTTTTAACTCACGCTGAGCGCGTGTGCATGCATGCCCAAGATCCCAAGAGGAGAATGGAGGAGAAAGGATTGTGACGTGGCCATCCCCCCAGGGAGTGATTTCTCACTTTCTATCTCTCTGTCTCTCTCTGTCTTTCTGGCAAGTGCACATGCCCTATAGCAAAAACCTCTCCCAAAAAAAATCAAGTATTACATTTTTTTAAAATGTATTTAACTTTACGTATTTATTTATTTTAATTTGAGCAGAGATGGACAGAGTGAGAGAGAGCGAGGGAAAGTGAGATGACAATTCACTACCAAGTCCAGGATTCAAACCATAGTCTGCCATGTGAAAGTCCAAAGTCTTTTACTACATACTACCTGCCAGCCCCTATGTTTTATATTTATATATTAGTATTTTTCATATTTATATCTATACTTTAAAACTCATACTTTATTTCTAAAAGTTGAAACCTTTATGCGACTGATTTTAAAGGATTAAAATTTTGAAATTTTTATGTATTGGAACTTTGCTGTTGAAAAATTTTAAGACTTGGGGCCAGTAGATGGTGAGGTTTTACATCATTGGACTCCCACGTGGTCGACCATGGCTCAAGTCTCAGACCTGGCATGTCCATCCACCTTGGGGGAGTGATTTCTCACTTTCCCTTTCACTGTTTCTCTCTCTCTCTCTCTCTCATGAGCACATGAACCCTATAGCAACACCTCTGAGGGGTAAAAAAAAAAGAAAACAATTAAGTCTTGGTTTAATTTTTTTCTTTTCTTTTTTCCACCAATAAACTGAATTTATGTATGTAAGTTCCCAAAAGATACCAACAATGGAGAACCACCACCCCTTCTTGTTTGTTTGCTATAGGATTCATGCACTCACCAAAGAGAAATAAAGAGGCAGAAGAAAGTGAGAACGCACCCTGCTGAGAGAATTACCATGCCATAGTTTCTTCCTCTTGGTTCTCCTCTAGGGACTTTTGGTATGCACACACACACACACACACACACACACACACACACGTCCAGCATGTTTTTCAAATAACTGGGTTGAGAACTCAAACTGCACACTCAGCCATGTGGAATCCAGCTGCTTTAACGCCATGTCACTTGGCTAACCCAGGACCTCCTTAATTGAAGTACTTCCCTGAAAGGTTTTGTTTCATGCAAGTAGTGAGACTCAGGCCATGAGTCCACTTGAGGGATGGTTGAGACTTTCAGTAGAGATATTTCCTTCTTTATTCAGAGCCAAGATCCGACCAAATGGATTTTCTTACTGTCCCCTTTTGTTGGATTGACTTTTATAGAACTTTTCTTCACTGCGTTCTACCGTGAGTCCCACGGATTTACGGAAGGATCTCTCTTTTGATTATCCTCATGGCATATTTCCTACCCTCTGCCTCCATCTACTCAAGATGACATTCAAATTGCAGCTTGAAATGATCTGAATTTGCAGAACACTCGAGACAGCATGCAAATCATGATTCCTGTTTACTTGTTAATTTATTTTGACTTTTTGAGGATTTTCCTTACTTCAGACAAATTCAGCCACGTAGGAGTCCAGCACCCTTAACCACCATGTCATCGGCCAGTCCCTGGATCTAGCATTTAATTTTTGTTTGTTCGTTTTTGTTTTGGTTTTAAGAGTTTAATTTTAATTGTTTATGCTTTTCATGAGACACGAAGGGAGAGAAAGGTAAGCAATTTCCAGAGGGCCTCCTGTCCTGATTTCTTACTCAGGTTTTCACAGTCACCAGAATCATGGGCAGTGCATCTGGCGCCGATAGTTTGTAGGCGCCTACAGCAGAAATAGTTGATTTCCTGTCTATCCAACATTATTCTATTTATTTATTTATTTGCCAGAGAGCATGTGCACTTACTAGAGAGGGGCAGAGAGGAGGAGAGAAAATACCCTCTCCACCAGGGTGTGGTCAGCTCCACATTCCCTGCTCCTCCTTTTCTTCATCTTGTGGTGATACTGCTCATGCGTACACATGTGCCCAAAGCCGTTTTCAATCCGTTACCAGACCGACATTTGAATCTCGCAGTCAGTCATGTGAGATCTAACTGCCTTAAACACTAGACCAAGAGGCATGCCTAGATCTAGCACTTCTCTTTCATAAGCCATTTTAAAATAATTATTTCATTTAACTTTATTTATTTATTCATTTATTCATTTTTAATTTGACCAGAGAGGGACGGAGGTGGGGGAGAATGAGAAAATAGATCTGGGGACTTGAACCATGGTCAGCCACGTGGGAGTACAGCACCCTTAACCACCATGTCATCTGCCAGTCCCTAGATCGAGCATTTATTTAAAAAAAATATTTATTCAATTTTATTTATTCATTCATTCATTTTTAATTTGACCAGAGAGAGACACAGAGAGGGAGAGAGGGAAAGTGAGAAAGCAAGCCACCAGGTCTGGGATTCAAACCACGGTCGGCCATGTGGGAGTGTCCAGTGCCTTAATCATGATGACACCTGGTGGCCCCGGATCTAGCATTTATTAAGAAGTATGTTACCATTGTGCTATACAGCCAACCCTTACTATAAAGTGTTAAGCTGTACATTTGAGCTATAAATATTCTCTGTAAATTCTTTCCAGAAATCAGTTTCTGTCTTCTCAATGTACACCTTCAATTCCACAGTCCCCTATAACATTATATAATAACCGTTAAAACTTTATACTATATTTCAATCATTTGTTTTTAAGTTCTTATTGAACTATTTGAAGTCAAATACTTCCTCATGCATTTATTTACTAAAATATACTAGAAAAGTGGTTGGTAAATATTTAGTTGTCAGAAATTAATGCCAAATAGAAATAACCTGAGATAAAACGTATGAATAGAATTTCTTTCTTGGTAATGCCACTCTATGGCCTAAAAAAATTAGGACCTGGTGACATTTGGACACATTTAGACACATTTAGAATGTATATAACAGATTGAAAATAAAAAAAAAAAAAAAATAGTTTCTGTGGCTGAAATCTAGCCAGATTTATACACAACTTCATCATTTTGTTATTTAACTATAACATGCATATATGTCTATTTATACTCATTTACAAGTGTGTTGTGTGTGTGTATATTTTTTCAGACACTTTTACACATACAGCATTTTGAGCAAAGGAACTAACTTTTAATTTATGTATGCAGCAGAGGTAATTCAAAAGTTAATGGAGTTGGGAACCAGCAGTTAGCGTAATGACTATGTCGCTGGACTCCCACGTAGTAGACCGTGGTTCGCGTCCTGGACCCGGTGGCTTAAAACTCACGCCGAGCGCATGTGCATGCATGCCCAAGATCCCGAGAGGAGAATGAAGGAGAAGTGATTGCGGCGTGACCATCCCCCCGAGGGGTGATTTCTCGCTTTCTGTCTCTATGTCTCTCTCTGTCTGTCTGGCAAGTGCACGCACCCTATAGCAAAAACCTCTCAAAAAAAAAAAGTTAATGGAGTTGGGACCAGCAGTTAGCGTAATGGCTATGTTGCCGGACTCCCACATAGTCGACCACGGTTCGAGTCCCGGATCTGGTGGTTTAAACTCACACCGGGTGTGTGTGCGTGCGTGCTCAAGATCCCGAGAGGAGAATGGAGGAGAAGGGATTGAGGCATGGCCATTCCCTCTGGCGGTGATTTCTCGCTTTCTATCTCTCTGTCTCTCTCTGTCTGGTGAGCACATGTGCCCTATAGCAAAAACCTCTCAAAAAAAAAAAAAGAAAGTTAATGGAATTAAAATACAAGTTAATTTAGGTACAAAATAATTGATAATCCATACATAATTTGTAAAATGCGTTTTCCATGAACTTGAACTCTTTGAAGACTCCTGTAGTACAGAATGCACTATAGCATCATGTATGTAAAGTTAATTTAGTAATCTGTAGCAAGATTATAATTCAATATATTAAGTTGACCTTGGAGACAATTTGCAGCTCCACTTAGTTATTTAACAAATACTACACTATGTAATTATACGTATTCTGTAGAGGCTTTCTGAAAATTAGAAAAGGATAAATAAACACACTTAAATTCAAACTAAATCTGTGGTCTTGTATTTTCTAATACAATAATTGACAAATTCTAAAGGCCATTCAATGTCTCATATTTAACTTTTAATAAATGCTGTAGGATAATGAAAGTTTCATATAATTATATATTTGTTGCTAAAACACATCTTTAAGTTACATTTGAAATGGTTATGGAATAATCTTTAATGTTTTGCACACAGGAGCTGGTGGATTATTTACTGGAATATGTTCCTTTTCATAAAAGATGATGTTTCAGATATCTTAATCTACATTAAAGGATAAACTAATTTTCAAAATCAGCAATGTAGCTATCTTAGTTAAACCATGTTAAATTTTATAGAAAACATTTTCTTCTTTGAATAACTATGTAACTCACCTTTAATCCCCCTGCTTGACCCAACCAATTTTCCTTCATAATGACATGATCTCTTTTTTAAAATGACACAGTAGAACCCATTATATTTGCTACATTATGAAAAGCAAAATAAGTGATCTATTTTCTCATGTACATTAAAAATGTAAGAGAAATAAATACGTTATGTGACGGACCTGTTATTGTAACATTTTAATTATACTTTTATAGATTCCTTTAATTTACGAATAATTTACATTGAAATATGAGTTGTTTCTTAGTTCTGCTATGTTTTCTTGACTAATGAAATTCAGCTAAAATTATGACCCATAATACATATGTGTGATGTTTCTTTTTGGTTAATATGCTAATAAAATTTTGTCTAGTGTAGAAAATCATTTATGAATATAAATTAAATTTTAAAGCTAATTTTTTCCCAAATTATGTTAGGTAAGTTCTTGGGAAACATACTATTTAATATCTTGCAACTTTAAATATGAAGCAATCAAATTCAATATGAGGAAGTTCTAGTAATAATAATACGTATCATTTATTGAACTAAAATGTGTATTTAACTTAGTGCAGAATAATGTGCTATGAACACAGAAGTGTAACTTTCCTACCTCCTCTCCTTATTTATGATTCAAAGTAATCTATATGGTACAATTTCAAGAGGAGATAAATAAGATATGGAAGGCCTAACAAAATTTCTCAAGGTAGGTGGCAGAACCAGGAATAAAAAGCAAGCAATTAAGTACAGTGAAAAAAGAATATTCAGCTTTAGACCAAATATGTTCATTTGAATATTAAATTCCCCCCTTAGAGATATGAATTTGGATATGCTATATAATGTATATAAGCCTCGATTACCTTATCGCTCAATTAGACATAACCTTAACTACGTGAAATGATTTCATTCACGATTTAAAGATGATGCTTGAAATTTAAGTGCCTCAATTCAGTTAGCATCAGAAAGTTTATTTAATATTATTTGGATATGTAAGTATATTATATATATTTATATACTCACTAATTGCAAAACACTGAAATAAAGTATATTTAGAAACCATTTTTTTTCTATTTTTGGAGAGGTTTTTGCTATAGGGCGCGTGCACTCGCCAGACAGAAAGAGAGACAGAGAGAAAGAAAGCGAGAAACACCCCCCAGGGGGGATGGCCACACAGCAATCCCTTCTCCTCTGTTCTCCTCTTGGGATCTTGGGCACACACGCACACGTGCACGGCGTGAATTTTAACCCACCGGGTCCGGGACGCGAACGGCGGTTGACTACATGGGAGTCCAGTGACAATAGCCATTACATTAACTGCTGGTCCCTTTTTTCTTTTTCTTGAGAGAGATTTTTGCTATAGGGTGTGTGCACATTTCAGAGAGACAGGGAGAGACAGAAAGTGAGAAATCACTCCCCCATCAGGGTGATGACCACACTACACTCTCTTCTCCTCCACTCTTTTCTAGGAATTGTGAGCAAGCATGCACCCCACATAAGCTTCAAGCCACCAGGTCCGACACTCAAAACCATGGTAGGCTATAAGGGAGTTTAGCAACATAACCATTACATCATCTGCTGGTCCCTAGAAATCAGTTTAAAATAAATGTCTTCTGCAACCAGCAAATGGTGTAATGACTGTGTCGTTGTACTCCCATGTAGTTGAAAGTGGTTCAAGTCCCAGATCCAGTGGCTTAAACTCACGCCAGGCATGTGTGCACGTGCATGTGTCTCCAAGATCCCAAGAAGAGAATGGAGGAGAAAGGATTGTGGCATGGCCATCCCTCTGAGGGGTGATTTATCACTTTCTGTCTCTCTGTCTCTCTCTGTTTTTCTGGTGAATGCATGCGCCCTATAGCAAAAACCTCTCCAAAAATAAATAAATAAATAAATAAATAAATAAATAAATGTCTTCTTTTAATTGTAGTAAGTAGATTCTTCTCCTTCTTTTTTTAAGGAAACTCTAAATAATGATAACAATACCATTAAAAATGCATTGCTATATGTGCATATATGTGGCCCTTAATAAAACAAGTAACAAGATTTTGAATGAGAATTGATAATGTGGGTTTACAGGTGGCATGGAGTTTAAGTCACTGGATCCCATATGGCCAACTACATGATTTGAGTGCTGGATCTGGCTGCTTGAAAATCATACCAGGTAAGTTTACATGCAAGTTCAAAATCCTGAGAAAAGACTAAAGGAGACAGGATTGCAGCATGGCCATCCTCTAGTGGAGGGAGGGGATTTTTCACTTTTTCTCTCTCTGGTGAGCTCACGTATCTTGTATCAAAAAACGAACACACAAAAAAGCTAAAAATTTTTTGAAAAAATGAATGATATGTTTGCTTCCATTATCGAAATTATAGGGACTTTATATTTTTCCATTTAATAGTTTTAATTTTTAAAATAATAATTTAGCTGTTACATACTTAAAAAGTCATCTGTAGCTGATTGTTGATTCTAAAGTGGTACTTTATTCATCTTTCATATATTATGTTTTACTTAAATCAAACATATTATTTATACTAGTTTTGTATCTTAGCATTTTTTTCCAGATAGTATCAGGCCTCTATGTTTGTTACTGAATGCTAATTAATATCTCTCTCTTCTCCTTATAGAACATGTGAGAAAGAGGGACCAGCAGATAGCATGATTATATCGCTGGACTCCCACACAGTTGACCATCTTACTCTTTCTGACATATAAACCAACTCAACACTATTAACAGACATATTCTGAAATAGCTTAATTTTGTATTAATACTAAATTTAGTAATTTTTTCTTACAGTACCTATTAGCAAAAACTCATTTTTATATATAAGTACACGATACTTTCATTCTCTTTTCAAAAAGTGTATTCACTTATTATTTCCCTGAGTTACAGAAAGAGAGAGAGAAGCTTCCACCAATGTCCTCAGGCTGCAGTCTCACTCTCCTCCCTACACCCCAGCTCAGGTGACTCAGAGCAGACATGCACTAGCACCTGGCATGCTCAAGGATGTCCTTAGACACAAACTCAGAACCTTTCCATATGAGTCCCGTTGCATTACTGCTACGTCACCACTTGGTCCATAGCAGTATACAATTCTTTTTATAACACTGTTTATCTTCTTCCTAAGTTCCCCATTAAACTTAGATTGATTCTACTTACCACCCATACATACCTTTCTATCAACAGTTTTAAACTCCATCTGTCTCTTGGTGGTACTAGAAACTATTTTCTTGACTTTCCTCTGTATGTGAGGAGACGTTTTTCTGTATTGTCCAGGTTTAAAGACATTTTATTGTCCACATTTAGTGAACAGAGTTTTTAAATAACATGGATGAATGACACTAATCATTGTGACTATTCTCTTTCTTATTCTCTTTTTTTTTTCCATCTTCTCACCTTTGTCAATAGATGGTTCTTGCTTCTTGGTCAGGGAGTTCTACATATTCTAGAAAACAGTGTCCAATGTTTACTTGTGTTTATTTCTCCTCCTTTAGAGTAGACCAGTTTTAATTATGGCATAATAAAAGTAAAACTTTTTACTTTGCCTGGTGAAAACAAACAGATCTTTGACTGCCTTAATTCAAAGTGGTAGGGCATCATTTATGAAGAGAAATAAACAAAGAATAAAACTATCAGATTAAAGTTCCACATGTGGACTTGAATAGAATATAATTTATTGATAAAGTATTATTTTTTAATTTTAATTTTCTAGTCGACAGCCTGAGCGTTTATTTTCTCTCAGGGAATGAAATTCTCAGAAATAGATTTTGGGTATATCTGGTAAAATTATTAGTATAATCTGGGGCCAGTAGGAGGTGTGGTGGTCAAGGTTCTGGACCACAGTTTGAGTCCCAGATTCAGTGTCTTGTTCTCTCACTCTTTCTCTTTCTCACTCTCTTTCTCTTTCTGGTGAATGGACATGCCCTATAGCAAATTTAAAAATAATGATAATAGGGAAAGCACATTTGTTCAGTAGTTGTGTCACTGGACTCCCATGTGGCTGACCATAGTTCAAGTCCCAGACCGGGTGGCTTGAAACTCACAAGGCATTTGTGTGTGCTTGCCCAACATACCAGGAGGTGAATGGAGGAGAATAGATTGCAGCATCGCCATTCTCCCCAGGGATGATTACTCACTTTTCCTTTCTTTCTCTCTCCCTTTCCCTCTCTCTCTCTCTCTCCTCTCTCTCCTCTCCAGTGAACACAGAAGCTCTATGGAAAAAAAAAAAAAAAAAAAAAACCTCTAAAAGAAAAATAATGATAATAATAAAATTAAATAAATATTTTTTTAAAATGTATACTTTTATTTTACTAATACTTGTTATAGAATTTAAACATTTATTTAGAGAACTCTGATGGGTTTCCCAAAGTCGTCATGGTAGGATGAGGTGAGGGAATGTGAAGAAGGGAAGTTTTAATCTGCCAAAAGGGCTAAGACAGGTAAATTCTTCATTACGCCCTCTCAAGAATGCCTGTGAATTCCTCATGACAGACATTTATAACCTTTATCCATAACTTCTATACTTTAGCCCACTTAGCATGATAGCTAGTCTCTAGTATATGCCAAATAAATGAATGATTTGGATGCATCAATATCTAATTATTTATAATTTAATCATGTCCACATAACTCTTTGACCTATAAGTCCAGACTTGAAGTCACAACTGCTTACCTTTCTGGCCTGCACTGTTTGGTTTTTGTGTTTTTTATTGTTTTTGTTTTTGTTTTGAGATAGAGATTTTTGTCATAGGATGTGTGCACTCAACAAAGAGACAGAGAGACAGAAAGTTAGAAATCATCCCCTTGGGGGGATAACCATGCCACCATCCTTTGTTCATTATCCTCTTGGAATTTGGGGTGTGCACACAAATGTCCCTAGCATGAGTTTAAGTCAGTGTCTGGGACTTGAAACATGATAAACTGTGGGAGTCCAGTGATATAGCTATTATGCTATTTGCTGGTCCTGCCTGTTCTCAGTTCTATCATTCTTACCATGATTCATAGCATGTTCACAACATTATATATATACATATATATATATATATAAATGTTTACAGTTTATCTCCTTCTCATCATTATTCCTAAGCTAAGAGATCTCTTTATTAAAGCAGCCTTCTTTCCCTTTTCTGCCTGTCTAAAATAGGAACTCCTTACCAACATCCAGCAGATTTAGTATATCAGATATATTGGGTATATTATGTGTATTGATACATCCATTCCTTAGTTCTATTTTTCTCATTTCATTTAGCAATACCTAACATTATTTTAATTAAATATTTATTTATGAATCATATATCAGAGATAATTTCTTCTTTATCCAAATTGTACTCTCTAGATAGTGCTTGACACACAGAAGAGACACAACAAACATTTCTCGAGTTCTTAAGTGAATGATTGTTAGTGTGTATGTGTTTATTCTATGGTTCTCTGGCATTTAAAAACTCTCAGAAATAAAATGTCTTTACTTTTAGTTCTTGCTAATTTCCTTGGAATAAGTACTCTTACCATGGTCAATTTCAAGCTACCAATATGACATAAACCCTTGAGTTGGTAAGATATACACACAGTCATTTTTTGATCCAGTGTAAGTTGGTCTGACCTGGCTTCAGCACACCAGATCTATGTTTTATCCATGCCATTTGCTTGATCCTTCTTCTCCTCTCTAACAAATGTCTACTTATATTTAAAGACAATACTCAAAAGTAATTTTAATGTTATAACTTTCATTTAATTAACATTTTCCCCACAGATTTGAATACCTACTTGATTTATCAATATTTTTTCATTCATCACTTTATTCTATGAAATCATGTAGATTTCTTTTTTTAAGCTGTGAATTTTTTTAGAGAATTATTTTATTAGTTTTTTATTTATTCATTCATTTATTTTAATTTGACCAGAGAGAGACAGAGAGAGAGAGAGAGAAAGAAAGTGAGAAAGCCAGCCACCAGGCTGGGACTCTGACGTGTTCAGCCATGTGGGAGTGTCCAACACCTTAACCACCACTCCACCTGCTGGTCCCCAGGCTATGTGTAATTTTTTTTAGCTGGAATGTAGTTTGCCATAGTCAGAAGTATCTGAAGAGTATCCTCATCTCTATTTACCGGCATAAAATAGAATGCCTGACATGTAAAAGGATCAATAAATACTTCCTTCATTTACTGGATTTTCATATTTTAGTGAATTTTAAAGGAAGTTAAAATTTAACTCCTAAAATACCAGTAAGAGCCCTTTATCAATGAGAAAGCATAACTTTTTATGACTTCTTTTTTTTTTTTTTTTGTTAGTAATAAATTGTGATACACAGATTTGCACCAAGTTGGAAGGACAGATTTTCCTTCTCCTGAGAGGTAGAGGTAGGCAATAAACATATAGATAACATCAATAAAACATCAAGGAAGACTAAGTGAATGAGGCATGCACTCCAACTCTCGTGTCTTCTTTAAGCCTTTCAGTAAGGAAATGCCAAAACAATTTAAAAATCTAAACTTGGGAAAATTCTGGGACACACTCATAATATGTATTTTAAATAGTTATGAAATATAATTTATAGGTTTCTTTAAAATGAAACTTTATCCTTAAGGTAAGCTAGTCTTATGTCCAAGCTTCTCTGTGAAGAGTATTGCAATTAAAGCAAAAGTAAATAATAAAATATAATCTTTACTTTCATTCAAACTTTGTAGACAGTGATGCATACATTATACAACAGGATTCCATTATTCTTAGGTCAGTGGATTAAATATCCTAGAACCATCTAAAAACCATATCATTACTTCTAAAGACAAATTGCTTAAAATGATGCCTTATATGACCTTGAAGAAAACTAAAAATCAACGCTTATGAAAGATATCATTTCAAGGAAATCACTAATTTACTTAATGAGATCTTTATGGAAGGTACAAAAAACAGATTTTATTAGTGCTAGTTTAGGCTAAAAGGAGGATAGTTAGTTTAAAATGTGATAAAAAAAAGTTCAAAAATCTCTAGCATCTAAACGCTTTTTAAAATATATAAGTTTTACAAAAGTATGCTAGCTTTATAATGTTACCTGATTTTGTGAAACATGTTTTTATTATAGAATGTATTATCAAAAACTGAACAGCTTAAACCATGTATTTATGGGATGGGCAGATGGCACGTTGGTTAAAGGACTGGTCTGCCACATGGTCCACTGCAGTTTGCATCCTGCACTGGCAGCTTGCATTCTGACTTTCCCTTTATGTCTCTCTCTCTCTCTGTGCCTCTCTCTGGTCAAATTAAAAAATAAGTAATAATAACAAATACAATTAAATAAATAATAAATACTTTTAAATGTATTTATTATTTTGCTGATGCTATGGCAAAAATTCCAGTTAAGGCTTAGGTAAATCCGTTACGTGTGTGCGTGTGTGTGCATGTATGTGTGAGACAGTGTGTGTTTGAGATAAGAACACTTAGCATGAGCTCTACCCTTACAACAGACTTTTCAGTATGGAATACAGGGTTGTTATCGATAAGCACTGTGTTGCACTGTAGCTCTCTGGATTCATCTTGCGTACCTGAAATTTTGTGGCCATTGATTAGGAGCATTCCTTTTCTACCACACTCTTGTTTCTGGTAATCACAATTTAATCCTTTGCTTCCATGAGTTTGCCTATTTTTAGGTAAGTTTTCTGCTCAGAGTCTGACAAAGCTAAAATGAAAGTGTTAGTCAGGCCCTGTACTCTTTTGGAAGCTGTACTGAGAAAGAATCTGCTTCTAACTTTTTTTTTTTTTTTCTATTGACTGTGTTTTTTGCAGTCCAATGACAGAGGGCCTGCCTTCTTACTGGTTGTTGGTTGGAGGCCACCTTGACACCCTAGACACCCCAGGGGTTATTTCTCTGCCATGTTGGTCTTTCCTTAGGCAGTTTATCAGATAGAAATGTGTTTGTTCACAGCCAGCAGGAGAGAGCATCTCTCATGTGTTCTGTACATAGAGATAGTCCAAATGCCATTAACTTTGCCACATAATGTAATCAAATCAAGACAACGTGAACCTTTGCCACCTTGACTCTGTTGGCTAGAAACAAGTTACAGACACCACCCACATTCAAAAGGAGAACATCACTCACCGAGAGTCCCCTTGTGTTTGTGCCATGCTCTCATAGTGTTATCACTGGTTATTTCTCTCACGGAGAAAAGTGAGTATAGAACGTTGGTCTAATAGAAACAGATTTTCTGCAATAAAATTGTTTTACAATGCATCAGCTCTAAACCACTTAAATCTCCATTTTAAAAAAGGCCAGAGTCCATTTTGTCAAATTTGGAAGAAGTTTTAACTTAATTTATTTTTTTCATGAGCTAGAAAGAGAAAGAGAGAGAAAAATAGAGGCTGAGGGAGTGAGAGAGAGAGAATTACCTTAACAGAGTCTTCATGCCATGATCCATTCACAGCTTCAGCCAGCCTCGGTGATGGGCATGTACAAGCCCAGAATATTTAGAGGTCTTTAGGCACAAACCTGGAAGTTTCCCATGATGGTCAGTCTCACACAGTGCTGGGTTATTGCTACGCCACCTTCCTGCATTAATAAAATTTTATTTTATTTTATTTTATTGTATTTTATTTTATTGTATTTTATTTTATGGCATGCAATAAGCTAAAGATATTCCCTGATAGACTATTCACTTGAGAAATAAAATCAATCAAATTTACTGACTAAACAGTTGAGAAATATAGGTCCAAATTTTTACTTTTTGTCTAGACTTAAAATAGTACCTATTTTTATTTGTCCACAAAACCAGGTCATCAATAGAATACAAAGGATTATACTCAGCCATGAAAATTTTGGGGACATTCCAATTTACACAGCTATTTAGTAGCATAGTTTCTGAATGTTAGGTTTCTGCATATCAATTTCTAGTTGACATCATTTTAGCTTTTTTTCAACATGATAATTTACAAAAATCAATCAGGCATCATGCTTATTTGTTTTTTCATTCTTCATTTAAAAATTGTTTTTTTTTCCTCTTCTGCCCTTTCACTCCAGGGCTTGATACTGCCTTTGCAGTTTCACTCTGAAGTCCCAGTGTAGCAGGGTCCTGCATTAACAGTCATCTTGAATGAGGGAGACCCACCACTGGTTTCAGCATTTACATGAAGTGCTCTCTTTATTTGGTGTTTATTTTGATTTCAACACTCATGTGAGGTAGAGGTGAGAAAAAGAACAGAAAAAAATGATAGCAATTGCCTCCAACTAACAACACGAAGTAGAGATTCAGGATAATTGAAACAGACAGACACAATAAAGCAATTAAATTTTTATTTCTTTTTAAAATTTAGCTTCTGGCACTCTGCTAATACAAATTCACACATAAACGAGGCAGAGAGAGAGAACCCAGCATAAAGAAGATTGAGAAAGCTCAACAACAATAAAAAATAAAGATCTAATTTTATTTTTATTTGACTTTCAATCAGAAGACCAAGTGTTGAAAATAAAAACAAACCCTAAGGCTTGTGCATACCAGTACCCAGTGTACTCAACAAAGCAGCAACTTGCATTATTATATTGTGCAAACAGCTTCTTGCCTGATGAAGAAAATAAAGCAAAACTGCAAATAAGTGCTGTTTCAATTTTGATTACAAATTTTGATACTATATAAAGAATAACAAACAAAATGAAATTTGGATGAACAGACAAATAGAAAAATTAAGCTACTTTTATTTACGAGGGTAAATCTTAAAAATATTAAGATTTACGTACAGATTTTGACTTGCTAAAAATGATATAAACTAGCAGATGCTTTTAAAAATATCTTAACAGTGTTTGTATAAAATTTCATGAAACCATTTTCAGATAATATTTTTTTATTGTATTTTATTTTATGGCATGCAATAAGCTAAAGATATTCCCTGATAGACTATTCACTTGAGAAATAAAATCAATCAAATTTACTGACTAAACAGTTGAGAAATATAGGTCCAAATTTTTACTTTTTGTCTAGACTTAAAATAGTACCTATTTTTATTTGTCCACAAAACCAGGTCATCAATAGAATACAAAGGATTATACTCAGCCATGAAAATTTTGGGGACATTCCAATTTACACAGCTATTTAGTAGCATAGTTTCTGAATGTTAGGTTTCTGCATATCAATTTCTAGTTGACATCATTTTAGCTTTTTTTCAACATGATAATTTACAAAAATCAATCAGGCATCATGCTTATTTGTTTTTTCATTCTTCATTTAAAAATTGTTTTTTTTTCCTCTTCTGCCCTTTCACTCCAGGGCTTGATACTGCCTTTGCAGTTTCACTCTGAAGTCCCAGTGTAGCAGGGTCCTGCATTAACAGTCATCTTGAATGAGGGAGACCCACCACTGGTTTCAGCATTTACATGAAGTGCTCTCTTTATTTGGTGTTTATTTTGATTTCAACACTCATGTGAGGTAGAGGTGAGAAAAAGAACAGAAAAAAATGATAGCAATTGCCTCCAACTAACAACACGAAGTAGAGATTCAGGATAATTGAAACAGACAGACACAATAAAGCAATTAAATTTTTATTTCTTTTTAAAATTTAGCTTCTGGCACTCTGCTAATACAAATTCACACATAAACGAGGCAGAGAGAGAGAACCCAGCATAAAGAAGATTGAGAAAGCTCAACAACAATAAAAAATAAAGATCTAATTTTATTTTTATTTGACTTTCAATCAGAAGACCAAGTGTTGAAAATAAAAACAAACCCTAAGGCTTGTGCATACCAGTACCCAGTGTACTCAACAAAGCAGCAACTTGCATTATTATATTGTGCAAACAGCTTCTTGCCTGATGAAGAAAATAAAGCAAAACTGCAAATAAGTGCTGTTTCAATTTTGATTACAAATTTTGATACTATATAAAGAATAACAAACAAAATGAAATTTGGATGAACAGACAAATAGAAAAATTAAGCTACTTTTATTTACGAGGGTAAATCTTAAAAATATTAAGATTTACGTACAGATTTTGACTTGCTAAAAATGATATAAACTAGCAGATGCTTTTAAAAATATCTTAACAGTGTTTGTATAAAATTTCATGAAACCATTTTCAGATAATATTTGGTGGTAAAACTGTCATTATTTTACTTGTGTTTATATTAGCAGAAAAGCATTAGTACACAGGATGTTTTACTCTTTAATGTTCTTATAGTACCAAACCCATATCCTGATGTCCGTTATAAATTTGTGTAAATCTAAAATGGTTATCACAATGAATATCATACAGTCTTTCCATCTATATTCAAAGTATTTATTATTATCTGTGAAGATGATATTTTTTTTGAAAGGTTTTTGCTATAGGGTGCATGTGCTCACCAAAAAGACAGAGAGAGAAAGAGAGACAGAAAGCGAGAAATCACCCCCCAGAGAGGATGGCCATGCCACAATCCCTTCTTGATTCTCTTCTTGGGATCTTGGACACGCACGCATATGCACCTGACATGAGTTTAAGCCACCAGGTCTGGGACTCGAACCGTGGTCGACCACATGGGAGTCCAGCAACATAGCTATTATGCTAACTGCTGGTCCCATGAAGATGATATTTTGATTAACATCTTTTTGATCTGTGAATTCAAAGAGAAAACTTTAATGTAATGAAAAAGAATGCGTATTAAATGGTTGGATAAGGTTAACTTTCTAAAGTCTAGGGTATTAAATAAACGAAAAAAAAATTTAAAAGAATAAAGTACAACAGTTGTAAGGTGCAAAGCAATATATTGGGAAAAAAACAGTAAGCGACAAAATGGACAGAGTCCACCAATATCTCCAATTAATTTAAAATTGAACTTTTGATCTTCTTTTCTAAATGCAATCCTTGCCAGTGCTTCCCATCACAGTCAATAATGTTTCCATTTTTCACGTGGCTCTGAGTAGAAATCTGGGTGTCGTTGTTTACACCTCCTTTTCACACCCTCTTCATGTTCAATCTATGATCGGATCCTGCTATTCTCTTTAATTCTGCTTGCATTTCAAAGTTGTTTTTTTTCTTATTGTCACTGCTATCATTTTAGCCCTAGATTCCACCATTTCCTGTCTCGTTCACTTCACTAATTCACAAAACAGCCATCAACACCTACGCTCACTTTCCAGAGTCCTTCCTTATTACAGTACCTAGAATAATTTTTTATGAGAGATTTTTACTATTGAGCACTTGTGCTCACTGGAGAGACAGAGACAGAAAGTGAGAGATCAACCTGCGGGGGGGTGGGGGGCGGAGGGGTGGTCATGACACAGGCCATTTCTCCTCCATTCTTCTCTTGCAATTTTGAGCATGCACATACATACACCTGGCGTGAATTTTAGCCACTAGGTCTGGGACTGGAACTCTAGTCATCCATTATGAGTTATACCTTCGGTTGGTCCCAAGAATAATTAAAAAGAAATACACATTGGAGCATGTTATTCTAAATTCAGGATCACATGTATGGTAGTGGGAAGATTTAAAGTATATGGACTCATCCTAAAGTGTTACAAAAGATGAAAAGTGCAACAGAAAAGTACAGAACATTGAGTGATAACAACATTTAAGGAGAAAGTATAGTGTCTTACATGTTCATTTATCACACAAAGACAAATGATCATACACAGTAACATAAAACCTGATGACCTCAATTTCTGCATGTCCTTGTCCCAGAATAGCCTTTAAAAGCAAGCCATCTCCTTTTGCTCTGTTTCTGTCTCAGTTATTGCCATATTGCCAAATGAATCTATTACCTTTAATACCTTCTCTCTTACTGTACTTTTCCCTTGGCATATCCTTACTCCTCTTCTGATAACTGATCATATGTATGCTATTCTTGGCCCTATTATTGATTGGTTCTTGATATGATATTTCCTGTTACACTGTTCTAATTAATTTTCATTGTATCTTTTTTTTTAATTTTTCATGCTTCTGTGTGATTATTAGCTTATCATTATTTTCCATCAGCTTTTAAGAAATAGGAATCTAGACAGTTTCTTTTGTCCCTCTCTATGTCCCCAGCATTTGGCACTGGGCTAGCTTATAATAAGCAAAGAAAAAAAATTATTGAATAAATTAGTCAGTGATTAAACATTAGCATATGTCATAAATATTCAAATGAAAGGTGCATTCTCTTCTGTTGTACATTTTGAAGAAATAATAGAGGAACCATGGGAATTTGAAGTTGGAAGTAATCTTTAGTTCAGATATGTCATCCTTCTTTCATTACCATCCAAGTCTCAGAGATTATAAGCAGCTTATTATATCTCTAGTTAAAGACAGAACAGACAAAAATGAAGTCTTCTATCTCCCAGCCCAGCGTCTGTGCTACCTGTAGTCAGCTATTATTACCATGACTACATGAATTTCTTTAACCTTTTTTTTCAATAGTTTGCATGTACAGGTCTTTACAGGTTGTCATTTATTTCTGTGGGAAATTACTCTTTGATTCTTAGAATACTAATAAGTCTCATTTTTCTACATCTCTAGCAACTCTCTTTCTGTTTATTCTTTTTTTGGTTTTATTTTTTCTGTTTTGCTTTAAGATGTGTGCAGTCACTGGAGAGACACAGAGGGAGAAAGTGGTGGTCACACCACAATTGCTTCTCTTCCATTCTCCTCTGGGATTTTGACTACATACACACACATGGGTCTAGTGTGGTTTTCAAACTGCTGAGTCTGGGACTTGAACTACGTAGTTGTCCATGTGGGATACTGCCACCTTAGCCTCCACACTATCTGTTGGCCCTGTTGGCCCTGTTTTCAAACTACATTATTGAGTAATTATTGAAATATAAAAAGTCATACTTGTTTAATGTATACAACTCAATGTGTTTAGAGATAAATATATACCCATGCAACTGGAAGTACCGTCAAGATGGTAGACATACACATCACTTCCCAAAATTTCCTTCTACCCATAGCCCTGGCAGTGTTTCAGGAGGCTGCTATGTAACTCTGGGGTCACATGGAAGGCCTCATCTGGGTCAATCTGAATACAATGGACACAGCACATATCTGTGATCCTGACTGGCTGGGAGGCCAAGATGGTCCGTGGCATGGTTAGATCCTTTCAAGAACACCTGTCTCTCTCCTCTCTCCCTCTCTCTCTCTTTCTCTCTCTCTTTATGAAAGAAATACACTTTTAAAAATTTCCTCTGCTCTTATCATTGTTATTATTTGTGGTAAAAACACTTGGCATAAGATAAACCTCCTTAGCAAATTTTATATATTCAGTACAGCATTGATAGCTATAGTCATCATTCTGTACATTAGAGCCGCAACACACTCATCTTGTAACTGAAAATTTATATCCTTTGCTAATTACCTCCTCGTTTCTCCCTCTTAACAGCCCCTGATGACAGTCTCTGATAACTACTCTCTGATTCTAGGAATCTGAATAATTTAGATTCTAAACAAAATTGAGTTTGTACAGAACTTGTGTTTCTCTGTCTGGCTTATTTCCCTTAGCATAATGGATTGACTTGGAAGAAAAATTATGCTTCCTTCTTAAAAGTAATTGTCATTCAATGTTCTGTACTTATTCTACTGTACTTTTCATACTCTGTAACACTTCAGGATGAGTCCATATATTTCAAATCCTTCTACTACCATATATGCAATAATGGATCCAAAATTTAAACCCCAAGTTGCCTTCCAAAACCAAATAACAATTTACTATGTATTGCTATTTGAAATTTTATAATATCCTAGCAAATTGAAAATAGTCCTTTACTTTGTAAAATAGCCTACTTTTCTAATCTGACACAGGACTCAAAGTATTGTCATTTTTCTGCATGCCAAAGCCTGAAAAGCAAGAAATATCTCATTCCTTTCTGTCACTCCCATTCCTAGCCTCACCACAATATGTCATCAAATTCTATGTAATCTATCACTTCAATATTTCCAGATCTCACCCCTCCCCTTTTTCCCTATCACCACTGTCTCTATTATTGCATGAAGTTTAACGGGTAGATCTGTTACTAATTATGTCCTCTTGAAATCACACTTTATTGCATGTCCAGATTTTTTTTCTTTCTTTTTCTTTAAATTCTCTCATTTTGTATTCACTCTCTTGAAATGAAGGAAAATATTGGCTATAGACAAGGCCTAAGATTTACATGGACTAACACTTTTTCCTTCAAACTGAGGTTATAATATATTCTAAACCATATTTATAAAACTAAATATAAGTTTAGTTTTCTAAAACACATTTTTGTTTGAATTACAATAGAAAGAAGGCAATTAGGACCCAAGCAAAGGGATACTAGAAAAAGAAACAACTGCAAAATTACTGAACTTCGAATAAATTAGTCAGTGATTAAACATTAGCATATGTCATAAATATTCAAATGAAAGGTGCATTCTCTTCTGTTGTACATTTTGAAGAAATAATAGAGGAACCATGGGAATTTGAAGTTGGAAGTAATCTTTAGTTCAGATATGTCATCCTTCTTTCATTACCATCCAAGTCTCAGAGATTATAAGCAGCTTATTATATCTCTAGTTAAAGACAGAACAGACAAAAATGAAGTCTTCTATCTCCCAGCCCAGCGTCTGTGCTACCTGTAGTCAGCTATTATTACCATGACTACATGAATTTCTTTAACCTTTTTTTTCAATAGTTTGCATGTACAGGTCTTTACAGGTTGTCATTTATTTCTGTGGGAAATTACTCTTTGATTCTTAGAATACTAATAAGTCTCATTTTTCTACATCTCTAGCAACTCTCTTTCTGTTTATTCTTTTTTTGGTTTTATTTTTTCTGTTTTGCTTTAAGATGTGTGCAGTCACTGGAGAGACACAGAGGGAGAAAGTGGTGGTCACACCACAATTGCTTCTCTTCCATTCTCCTCTGGGATTTTGACTACATACACACACATGGGTCTAGTGTGGTTTTCAAACTGCTGAGTCTGGGACTTGAACTACGTAGTTGTCCATGTGGGATACTGCCACCTTAGCCTCCACACTATCTGTTGGCCCTGTTGGCCCTGTTTTCAAACTACATTATTGAGTAATTATTGAAATATAAAAAGTCATACTTGTTTAATGTATACAACTCAATGTGTTTAGAGATAAATATATACCCATGCAACTGGAAGTACCGTCAAGATGGTAGACATACACATCACTTCCCAAAATTTCCTTCTACCCATAGCCCTGGCAGTGTTTCAGGAGGCTGCTATGTAACTCTGGGGTCACATGGAAGGCCTCATCTGGGTCAATCTGAATACAATGGACACAGCACATATCTGTGATCCTGACTGGCTGGGAGGCCAAGATGGTCCGTGGCATGGTTAGATCCTTTCAAGAACACCTGTCTCTCTCCTCTCTCCCTCTCTCTCTCTTTCTCTCTCTCTTTATGAAAGAAATACACTTTTAAAAATTTCCTCTGCTCTTATCATTGTTATTATTTGTGGTAAAAACACTTGGCATAAGATAAACCTCCTTAGCAAATTTTATATATTCAGTACAGCATTGATAGCTATAGTCATCATTCTGTACATTAGAGCCGCAACACACTCATCTTGTAACTGAAAATTTATATCCTTTGCTAATTACCTCCTCGTTTCTCCCTCTTAACAGCCCCTGATGACAGTCTCTGATAACTACTCTCTGATTCTAGGAATCTGAATAATTTAGATTCTAAACAAAATTGAGTTTGTACAGAACTTGTGTTTCTCTGTCTGGCTTATTTCCCTTAGCATAATGGATTGACTTGGAAGAAAAATTATGCTTCCTTCTTAAAAGTAATTGTCATTCAATGTTCTGTACTTATTCTACTGTACTTTTCATACTCTGTAACACTTCAGGATGAGTCCATATATTTCAAATCCTTCTACTACCATATATGCAATAATGGATCCAAAATTTAAACCCCAAGTTGCCTTCCAAAACCAAATAACAATTTACTATGTATTGCTATTTGAAATTTTATAATATCCTAGCAAATTGAAAATAGTCCTTTACTTTGTAAAATAGCCTACTTTTCTAATCTGACACAGGACTCAAAGTATTGTCATTTTTCTGCATGCCAAAGCCTGAAAAGCAAGAAATATCTCATTCCTTTCTGTCACTCCCATTCCTAGCCTCACCACAATATGTCATCAAATTCTATGTAATCTATCACTTCAATATTTCCAGATCTCACCCCTCCCCTTTTTCCCTATCACCACTGTCTCTATTATTGCATGAAGTTTAACGGGTAGATCTGTTACTAATTATGTCCTCTTGAAATCACACTTTATTGCATGTCCAGATTTTTTTTCTTTCTTTTTCTTTAAATTCTCTCATTTTGTATTCACTCTCTTGAAATGAAGGAAAATATTGGCTATAGACAAGGCCTAAGATTTACATGGACTAACACTTTTTCCTTCAAACTGAGGTTATAATATATTCTAAACCATATTTATAAAACTAAATATAAGTTTAGTTTTCTAAAACACATTTTTGTTTGAATTACAATAGAAAGAAGGCAATTAGGACCCAAGCAAAGGGATACTAGAAAAAGAAACAACTGCAAAATTACTGAACTTCAATTCATCTTTAAGTAAAACCAAGCAATTTAACCAGGGCAATCTATACATATTACTGTCCCACTTTAGCCATATTACAATGTTTGAACTTTATTTTCTCTTTAATGATATAAATTGACTTCCCAGACAAAATACAAGTATCTTTCAAGGAAAGAAAATACATCTTGGTCTCAGAAAATATTTACAGTACAATGTTGTTCCTGCGGTTTTGTTCAATAAAGGACTACAGCTTTGCTGTTGCTAAAGATGCGAAGCCAAATCTTTCCTACTGTTGCTTTGTTAGCACTCAAGCTATTGACAATGGCATCAAAAAGAAAGTTAGCATTTTTCCATACTCCTTAATTTCCATATGTAGCTACAGAACTTAGCACAGTATGTATCTGAATCTAATTTGCCTCTTTTCTCATTCATACATAAAATAGATGGTTTCTAAATTGGTTTAATGGAAGCAATTATCAGAACAATATTCACTAGAAGTGCTGTATGTGAGGAGAATCCATAAAAATGGAAAATACATTTTCTAGATAGAGTTGTATCATCATTTAAGCTCAGGAAGTAAGCAGACCAGTGCTATATGACTGAATAACTTCCTTAGTAATTTATCTTGAATTCAATGTATTACCCTCCTAGAATCTAAACTCTTTGAGGATTACTGGTTCTTTGTTTTGTTCAATACTAAATTCTCATTGCCTTGAACTAGTAAACTTTTGCTTATTATTTTGTAAACATGTGCTTGGTGATGTTCTTACTTCTTATTGTCTTTTACTTTTAAATCCAGAGTATCCAGGTTTAGACTTATAAATCAATAACATTTATAGTTAGTACCTCCTCTGAAAGCCTTCCACAAGAAGCTGCTGAATATTTAAGCCATATCAACATGGGTTATTTTTTTTTCTCCTACAAATCAAATAACAATTTGTAAAAACAGTAGTAGAATTTGCTATTGACCTAGCATTTTAAAAGTCCACAGCAAGTGGGCTATTCATTTCTGAATGGCATGCATTCCATACCTAAAACCTTTGTGTTTCCCAGTAACTACTCAGTGGTTAGTGTATGGAGAAAAGCTGTTACCTAAATTGCAGTTCTATCCATTTTAGTTATACCAGATGTTTCCAAAAATATGAAACATCTTTCTTGTCTTTTCTTTTCATGCTAAATTTATATCCCCATTTGTTTCCCTTTAAACTTGAATCAGATTTTCCATAAGTTTACAAAGTGAAGTGACTCCTGGATTTCTGTGGCAGAGAGATAAGAATAGATTATTTCATTGGGACCATAGGTGGTATAATGGTTATGTCACTGGACTCCCATGTAGTTCACCATGGTTCTAGTGTCAGATGCTCAGGCTTACACCTCATGCTGGGCACATGTGCATGCGTGCCCAGGATCCGGAGAGGAGACTGGAGGAGAACAGATTGCTGCATAGCCATCCCCTCTGCGGGGTGATTCCTCACTTTCTGTCATGCTGTCTCTCTCTGTCTCTCCAGCAAGCAAACATGCCCTATAACAAAAAACTGTCTCCAAACCCCCCAAAAGAAAAACAAACAATTGATTCTTATAATGCTTGCAACATGTTAAAAATAGGGTATTGTTGAGAAATGAAAACATTCTTGTGAAACTGTTACATTGTTTGAAACAAGAAGGAATGAAATATAAGAGGGTTGTTAAAGTAAATAGGAAATAGGTAGAAAATTCATAATTGAAGATACTTCAAAAATTTTATGGAAAAATAGATTTACTGTATGACTTCATTGTTGCGTAAAAAATAGTGAAATCCATGCAGTCTTTGGTATAAGCATTGTTCATGAATGCTTTAAAGATCCATAACATACAATCCTCCTTGCTCTGTTGTTTGTGTATTTACTGTATATGAATGTATTGCCAACCAGCACTTCTCAAAATCATAGCCATCATTACATTTTATGAAATTTCATACAACCTCAAAATTCAAGCTATCTCTTTTGTTTAACTTAAATAAACCTAAAGGGTAAAAAAGTATGTCCCTAGAGCATCTTCTAGGCTTCCCACGGAAAACTTCAGAAGTTCAAGAGAAATAATGAATATTTCGGAATAGAAATTGATTAGAAATATTAAGAACCTAGAGGTAGTTTTGTATATATATATATACACACACATATATATATAGAGAGAGACATTAAAATAAAAAAGTCAAAATTTTAATTAAAATTTATTTTAAATTTACTAAATAGTAAAACAGAATAATAAAAATAGACAATTAGAAATTAATAAAATAACCTGTAAATTTGCATGTCAGAAAATATTCATTCTAATACTTATAAAGACATAACTCGAGTGTTTTTTAAATGATTATAAAAGCACACAAACAGGTACAGTCATATAAGAAGGTAAAAACTATGATATATATTTGACAAATTTCCAGTAAAAAATATAATCGAGGACAGAGTTTTTCAAACTTGTTACCAATGAGGTAAGACTCATGTCAGAAATTACTAACTTCACTAATCTTATTACCCCTTTTTTCTGGACACCTCTATAGACAATATAGACAATTGATTTATTTCAATCTCAGACACAAAACACATCCAGATTATTACTATTCGGCATTATGTTTAAATATTAAGTTTCCAACATAATTATTTTGTATATGCCCTTTCTCACGTTGAGGGCATACCCAATGATTTCTATCTTACTAAATTTTGTTTGAAAGTTCATTTATTTATTTCTTCCATGAGAGAGAGAGAGAGACTACTCCAACAGTGCTTTAATGCTACAATCCACCCCATTCTCAGCCAGCTCAGATCATGGGCATGCATGTGCACACCTGACGTGTACAGGAAGGCCCCAGGACACAAAGGAGGGACTTTCCCAAGTAGGTCTCGTTGTGCTAGCGCGCACACTATCTGACCCCTACTCACTTTTGTTTTTGTTTTGATTAGGGCCGCAGATGATGGAATGGTTACATCGCTGAACTCCCACATAGCTGATCAAGGTTTGAGTTCCAGACCCAGTGGCTTGAAAATCATGCTAGGTACATGTACGTCATGCCCAACATGCCAGGAGGAGAATGGAGAAGGAATTGCAGTGTGGCCATCCACTCTGGGGATGGCAATTTATCTCTTTGCCTCTCACTGTCTGTCTCTCTCCCTCTGATGAGTGGACTCACCCTAAGACAAAAACTTCTCAACATAAAACAAAACAAAACAAAACAAAAAAGCACTTTCATTTTTGCCATAAAGAAAGTTAAATTCGATGGCATACTTTTTATATAGAAAGACAACGATATGTTTCATATTTTAGATCTTTCTATAATGAGAATTAATTAAATTGATTGATAGGAATGTTTTTTAAAAATTACATTTTTTTAAAATAATCAATTTATGCTTAACTTTTCTTTTAGAAATTTCTCCTAAAAATGGTATTCGATCAATAGTTACTTTATCTAAGCAAGTTATATTGTAGTTTTTCATTCCATAAATTTTGATGGTTAAGAAATTTTATTATTAAATTATCATTGTTTTTTAACTCTATTTGTAACCTATGATTTTTATAAAAATATTTCAAACTTTGATGCAGGTGGTTTTCAAGTTATTTGATTATTTACTTTATTTTTTATAACTTATCTAACAGTATGTCATTTTTTGAAATATGTTGAAACATGTTTATGGAAGAGTGAATGAGAAATTTCTTGAAAATAGTTTGATGTGTTTGAAGAGAATCAGTACTCTGTAATTGGTGAGAGTTCTTTATAATGACATTAAATCACATTTATTAACTATATTTTCTGAATCTCGTATGTTTTTATAGTCTATTTTGCCTATTTTTAAGTTGCTGAGGAATATGTAGCAAAATATCTTTCCATAATTTTATATGTATTTATTTTCTAGTAGCTCTTTCAGAGTTTGTTTTTTATCTTTAAAGATCATGTAGTATAAATGCATAATAATTTATCATTGTTTTCTTAAACTTTAACATCTTGAAATATTTCTTATCTCCAATCCTGCTTTTTGTCTTGGTATTTATTCTGTTTTTGTTTGTTTGTTTTGTTGGTTGTTTTTGTTTTGTTTTGTTCTGTTTTTGAGAGGTTTTGCTATGGGGCACGTGCACATGCCACAAAGACAGAGACAGAGAGAAAGAAAGTGAGAAATCACTCCCCAGGGGGATAGCTACACCACAATCCTTTCTTCTCCATTCTCCTCTTGGGATCTTGGGCACACACACACATACACGCGCCTGGCGTGAGTTTAAGCCACCGGGTCCAGTACTCGAACTGTGGTCGACTACATGGGAGTCCAGCCATTATGCCAACCGCTGGTCCCTATTCTGTTATTAATGCAGTTATACCACCTTTCTTTCGTTAAAATTTTCAGCTTATATCTCTCTTACAAACATTCTTGTTTCATACATTTAGTATTCAATTATTTTAAATAATAAGTAAAATTATGCTTTGATTGTTTATTTTTATAATTTAGTCTGGTAATATTGCTGCTTAAATTGAAAACTTAAGTCATCATATATATGTGTGTATATATATAAATAAAATTATTATATGTGTATATATATATACACCTCCCCCCTTGGGAAGATGACCACACCATAATCCCTTCTTTTCCATTCTTCTCTTGGGATTTTAGGCACTCATGCACATGCACCCTGCTGATGTTTAAGCTGCCATGTCCAGGACTCGAACTGTGGTCAACTACATGGGAACCCAGCAATGTAACCATTACATCATCCGCTGGTCCCAAGACAGATAGGTATATTTAATGTAACTAATTCCTTATTTTTAAATATACCATATTACTCTGTACTTTTATTGGCCTACCTGTGTTATTTTTTTAATCTCTCACTTTTGCCTTCCTCTGCATTGACTGTGTATTTGTTATTATACCACTTTTTTTCTCTTTTAGTTTAAAATTTATATGTGGTTTTAGGATTTCTCTAGTGGGACTTAGACTGTATTACAGCATGTAGTATAGTCTTATGAATAACTAATATTAATTGCACATTCACATCACTCCAGACAACAAAAGGTTTTTGAACACTTCAGCTCCACTTATCAATCCCTTTTGATTTGAATATATATATTTTTTCCCTTTTTGCCGTAGGGTGTTGCACTTGCTGAAGAGAGACAGAGAGAAACTGAGAAATCACCTCCCAGTGGGTTTGGCCATACCACAATTCTTTTTTCTCTATTCTCCTCTCAGGGTGTTGGGCACACACATACACACACACACACACACACACACACACACACACAGGCACACAGTGTGAATTTCTATCACAGGATCTGACACTCGAACTCTGGTTGGCCATGTAGGAATCCAGTGCTTTAACCACCATGCCACCTGCTGGCATGGACCTGTTTATTTTTTAAATTGCACCTTAACATTTTTCAATAAAGTTCATAGTCTGTAACATATTATTTGTATTTTAATATAGTTCATTTTTAAAGATTAAGCTATAACACTTATCCTTTTTATTACACTTTATTATATTTTACGTCTTTATCAAAAAATATTTTCATGTTTAAATTGCAGTAATAGATTTACCTCCAATTTAGAAAACAAAAACATAGACAAAATAAATGAAGCATCTGTTTTTAAATTTGGCCAAAAATCAATGAAAGACTGTGATCTCTGAGAGGCAGGAAATTTATGAGATGCACTTCACTGCTGCTTAGTGTCATTAAGAAGTGTTTCTAGAACATGGGGCAGGAAAGGGTAACCGAAGCAGAAACATTCCAACCGAGAACAGTGGTAAAAAAGAGTTGACAGAGAACATTCTGTAGGTCTGCAGAGGCCCGTCCCGGAGTATCTAGTATGGTACCAAGCAGTGCAAATATGTGAGGAAATTTCATTGGCTGTAAAGAACTTCTGAAAGGCATTAAGAGAACAGTGCATGGGGTTCAAACAAAGTCAGGAATACATCTCATAATTCAGAGGACAGTAGGCAAAATACTCAGAAAGATTTTGACTAGTAGTTAAGATTAAGCAGCCCTAGACTAATATCACTTTGGTTCAGCCTGAAAAATCTTGAAAGCAATGATATTATTGTTTCAGAGTGGCTGAAACACATCCCAGAACAAGCCTGAGCAGGTATAGTAATGTTTAAGTACACAGGACACAACAAAGTAAAATTTACAGTGTCTGGAATCTAGTCAAAGACAAACAGGTGTGCAGAAAAACAGAAAATTACCACAAAGAATAAAGAGAAAAATGACTCAATTAAACCCATCCTGAACAGATGCAGAGGTAGGTTGAGTAGAAAAAGACATTAAAGCAGAAAATATTGGTCAAAATGATTAGATTAAATGTGTTTTAGAGATATATAAAAGGTAAGTAAAAATACAAATTAAATGTTGGGGGGTGAAATCTACAATAATATTGGTGAAAATTTAATTTGAGGGGAGGCTGTTTTATTGGCTATAGGGCACATGAACTCTCACTTGAGAGAGAAAAAAAAAGAGTACCACCTAATGGGTTTTGGTTATACTGCACACCCTTCTTTTTCTTCCTATCAGAATTTTAGACATGTAAGCACATGCACCAACATGTTTTTTAAGCCACCAATCCCAGGAATCAGACTAAGATCATCCATCTAAGATCTGGCTTCCACAACCACTGGTCTACAGAACCAGTCCTAATTGGAGGGGGTTAAAGACAATGTAAGCATTGTAGAGGGAAAGATTTGTGAACTTAAACATGAAGCAAAGAAACTACCCAAATAAGACTGAAAAGGAAAACTGAATAAAACAAATAGAGAATCAGTAAGTTATAGGACAACTTCAAGATTTCTAATATATGTATAATTGAAACCAAGGAAAAAGAAAGTGACACTGAACAAATGTTTCTAATTATTATAATCTGTAGTACTGAAAGAAAAGTCACTCTATTTTAAAACAATTTTATATCACTACTTCAGGAAACATTAATAAACTCAACATGATAAATTAGAACTTAAATGCTTTTACAATTAAAATAGCTATTATATTTATTTTGAATTATGTGGTTAAGAGTACCGTAAACATGTAGAACTTAGTGTTCTTAAAACTCTTTGGCAGGCTGTGTTGTTAAATCCTCAGATTGCTTTAATTTCTGGATGCCTAAAGATTTCAATGTATTTTAATCTAGACAGAGTGAGTTTGTTTACTTGGTTCCAACTTCAAAATACTATCTTATAAAGACATAAAAGGTGACATTAAAAGTTGATGGAGGGACCTGCAGTTAGTGTAATGGCTATTTCGCTGGACTCCCATGTAGTCGACCACGGTTCGCGTCCTGGACCCGGTGGCTTAAAACTCACGCCGGGCGTGTGTGCGTGCCCAAGATCCCGAGAGGAGAATGTAGGAGAAGGGATTGTGGTGTGGCCATCCCCCCTGGGGGCGGGTGATTTCTCGCTGTCTGTCTCTCTGTCTCTGTCTGTCTGGCGAGCACACGCGCCCTATAGCAAAAACCTCTCAAAAAAAAAAAAAGTTGATGGAAAAAAATTGAATTTAAGTATGCTTATTTGAAGACCAGCAGGTGGCATGATGGTTACAACACTGGACTACTACATGGTCAATGGTGGTTTAAGTCTCAGACCTGGTGGCTTGAAAATCATCCCAGATGTATGTGCATATGTGTCCAAGATCCCTGGCGGAGAATGGAGGAGAAGGATTGCGACATGGTCACCCCTCTTGGGGAGTGATTTTCCACATTCCCTCTCACTCTCTCTATCTCTGTCTCTATCTCTATCTCTCTCTCCAGCTGGTGCATACATCCTATGGCAAAAACTTCTTTAAAACATATTTTAATTTTGGTGCAAAAGTGTTGAAATCCATATATACTTTTTTCTCGTTTTAAAGAATTATTTATTTGTTATTATTATTATTATTTTTAAGATTTGACCAGAGAGCAAGAGAGAGGGAAAGGGACAGTGAGAAAGCAAGCCACCAGGTCTGGGACTCAAACTGCAGTTGGCCATGTGGGAGTCCAGCACCTCAACCACCACGCCACCTGCTGGCTCTATGCATACTTTTATCATGATACAGAATTTGCATGAACTTTGTGAAGACGCCTCATACTTTTAACAAAAATCTTCTTTAAGAAACAATTGTCTGATATGCATGATATTCCTTCTTGAAAAAAGAAATGTAATATACTATAAAGTTATATGTGATTCAATGTAATATAAACAAGATTATGATAATAATACATAAATTATTTTTAGAAAAAGAAACAATTCCCTTCCTTTTTCTAGATTTAGAGAAAGGGGTCAACAACAAGTTCCATTTTTTTGTTTGTTTGGTTTAGGCAGAATGTCACTTGGCACACATGGGCTATTTATATACACCATTGACTCTGTGGTTCCCTAATCTGGATGACCAGCAAATACCATTTGGTTTTCAGCAATCTTGACTTATGATCCTTATTTTAAATGCATCAAATTAATCAAAGCCTGAGGCATGGGAACCAATATTTTGTACTGTATTAGTATTCTAATTTAAATCCCTTAATCTCCCAGTGTTGACACTGGGTTCTAAGCTATCAGGGAGTATTTCATTTAGATAGACTCAACCCATCATATTTCAAAAGGAAAATTTGGAGCCAAATATCTAGCTCTAAGTTTCTTGACCACTGAAAGAACAGAGCAAGTGAATGAATAAGTTTCAGGTAAAGCATGTAGAAATAACATTTTAACACTGTCACAGAACCAGTGCTAAAATCCAGTAAAACATTTATGTTAGCTTTGTGTCGAGTAGAATGCAGCAGGAGATTGGAAATAGAATATTTTTTTTCTATAAATTACATTGAGATGTATTAACTACTGATAGAGTAAGAAGAATAATCCATAATGAAATGCTTGGTATTATGAATTTCATAAACTATAAATACTTTTATTGCATATAATATTTTGTGTTATTTGTCAACAGTGAAAGAATGTAGGAAATGCACATGGTGCTTTGAAACACCTTATTACCTCTCTAACTTCCACTATTTAAAGGATTTAAAAAGAAACATTCATTCCCGTGTATCAAAAACACACAAATAGTTTTCATAAAAGCATTTTTACACATTTTAACTTGTTTGAGGGTACCTTGTAAGCTATCATTTTAACAATTTTGTTCATGATTTCTTTTAACTCTGATCCTGTCAATTCTGATATCATCAAAATATTTTTCTCAAAATCTCCACTGTTAGTATTTGCATGATCTCAGGTGAAAATAATTAAAGGACTCATTTGATATTATAAGAAAGGAAAATTGATTTTTTTGGTAAAGATTTTGACCCTAACTATACAGCCTCATTAAAAAATAATAATTTCATTTACATGGGAACTTTAAAATCAAAGCTTCACTATAGCAAATACTTAAGAACATAATGTTACGTATAAAGTTTTGCAAACTTATGATTTCTAATTTTCAATGAAAAGATGGAAGGCAGATATTTCTTCTGGCATTATTTCTAGGATGATTAAGTGTTATGTGATTTTATGATGGAAATAATTCATAAAGATCTTAGTCTCAAATTAATGTCATCTATCTATCATCATCATCTACCTACTTATTTAATTCTACCATTTACATATATATTTTGTGTGCAAATATGAATTGAGATGTTCTTTGCGTTTTCTAGAAAGGATGATATTCTGATATATTGTCAAATGAAATATAAATAGGTTCAAAGTAGCTGAAGACACATATTTAAAGTTTTGAATATCTTTTATTTAGGAACAAATCATCCAAAAATTTAAGGAAAAATAATGGGCATGCACAAATACATAGTCAGAGGGGTGTTCACTGACACATTGCCAAAAATAAGCAATATAACATAATGTACTGAACAAAAAGTGCAAGTGGCTTTGTCAACAGTGACCTAGAAACACAGAACCTTTTACTGATGCAGAGGGTTGAGATGACCAGGCCCAACATCAGTACTGAATTCAGGACCATGAGATGACCAGGCTCTTTGTCTCGTGTTTACGGAGAATGGGAGATGCAGACAAATGGAGAGGACAGTAAGCAAAGTGTATTAGGAAAGCTTCCAACTAAGTGGAAAGGGGGGCTGAATGGGGTAGGAGTAGCCCAGTTATGTGGACCCTGCCTGACAAAGAAAAAAACTGTATATAAACCATTTTTGTTTAAGGAGATAGAGGATAAAGATGGGGGGGGCACTTCCTTTTAAGAGATGTTAGTGCAAATGTTTTGTGCTGCCACAGAGTTTTAAGTTAATCAATTTTCTTGAGTTGGACAATGTTAGCAGGCCTATACTTAATTTGTCTATTTCTAGCCAAGAAGTGCTCCTAAATTTTGAAACATCTGAAAGAGAGTATATTGTTGAGGGTCCTTCCCTCTTCTGTTCTCTAGTCCAGGAGAGACCACACTCCTGGTGTGGGAAGCAGTCACGATATGGAAAGTATCAGCTTCAGCTTCCGTTATCTCAAGCAGGCTACAAGCGACTTTCTGTGTAAACAAGTAGTGAGAACTAATAATTGATTTCTAGTGAGAGAAGCAAATGACTTTTATTAAAGGCTTGACTATAGTGATTCCATCTTTCTCATACTCTCCATTCCATGGGCTCCTAACCCTATCTCCCTAACCAGAGAACTTACTCCTATCTCATTACTAACTGGCTCAAAGATTTATTTTTCTTCATATTTCCACATTATGATTATCAGAGATATCCTTGTCCTTCTAAGAATAAAGCCTGTGATTACATTTGAGGTACAATGAGTGGACTCTTTTGAGGTTCTCTTGTTCTCAGTTTCTTCGTTTGTCCTGTAAATTCCCTTTACTTCTCTGCTCAGATGTTGATCCCAGGCAGTTTTTGTGACTTCTAATGGTTTGACCCCTGTTGCTTTCATGTGTTTCGAAAGAGATACACTGCAATCAAGTATGGTGTAAATATTGACCATGGGCGTTGTCTGTACATGTTTTTAAAAGTTTAGTTATTGATTTCTCCATGAGTGTGAGAGACAAAGAGAGAGAGAGACAGCACCACCAGGAGGGTCTTGATATTGAGATCCACAACCAGTCTTTGGCTAGCCCTTGCTTCTGGGCACACATGTGCCTGACATACTCTAGGAGGTCTCTGGATTTGAACTAGGCCCCTTCCTTTGTAGGACTTCCTCACAGCGCATTGCATCTTTACCACTTCAGCATGCTCTCACCCCTACTCTCTATATTTTTATATTCCGTTTCAATAAGATTCAAAATTAGACTTTTGTCCCTTCCACTATATTCTAAAATTTTGTTTACTCATTATTTTAAAGGTGAGAAAATGTGATTCTCATCTTGTTAAAGGATAGACAGAAAAACCACATTTTCTAAAATAAATCTATAGCAGGAACAATGGGAAATAAAGACCTGATCACATTATAAAGTATTTGTTTATATTACCTTAGTCATGAAAACTGAATTCTTGGATGAATTCTGTCAGAATGATTAACATCTAGGTTTATCATAAATGCTCTTTTAGATGTGTTTTGTTTTGTTTTGTTTCCATTTTATACGATGACCATGTCAAAATTTGCTTTTAAACTTAACTATTCCCTGAGGACCCAAGAAATTTTGCATTTGTGAGAGAATGCAAAATTTTCTATAGAAGCTATGCAAACGCTGGGCCCAGACTTATAAAGAAACTATTGTATGAATAAATAGAATTGAGTTATTAACAATATAAATTTGCAATTAGCATTTTGAGCCATATACTTTGCTCACAGGTTTTTAATAAGAATATTAAATGAGTAATTGTAGTGCTAATAAATTGTAGGTTACTGTTTAACATTCTTTGTTTCACTACCCTCAACCTTTTTGACTGATGATACAGCAGTTCCAGCAAAGAGCTGGCAACGATAAGACAGAATTAAATTTCTAGTACTCTAATACGTCAATTACTAGCTTCAGAAATCAGAAAGAATAGTAGAATAATGAGGACATAATATTAAATTATTAAGAAAATCAGGATATTCGAACTATAAAAGCAGTAATAACAGGATTGGTAAGAACTACTATAGTCCAAATCCTATAATTTTTAAGGAAAGTTTTTGTTAATGCCATGTAACAACAACTGCATTGCTTTTCCATTATTTAGCATTAATGATTAGGACTAATATCTCTCACTATGTAACAAAACTGAAAGTTAGGTAGTCTTGAATTATAACCTCTTTCTTGTAGCATGGAACAGAGCACATTATTAACCCTACAGAGTTTTACAGCATGAGAACTTAATAAACGCTAACTGCCTGTATTTATAACTTGAAGGCAAAATATCCCAGCTCACAGTTAGCCACAATTTTCAGAAGCTGCCCATGTACCCTTTGTGGACACAGATAATACAGCTCACTTGAGAGTCTAGGATACTTTACTTCTCCATGGACAAGATACAAACAAAAATAACAAACAAGAAAATCACAAAAAGCCAGGACCTAAAAGTCAAGCCTTTAAAAACTAAATCCACTGGATTAGTTTAAGTAGGAAAACTATACTTTCATAGTCTTCTACAGATTGTCCAGCTCCTCAAGGATTTTAATAAGGCTTGAAATATGTTTCCTAAGTACTGAGCCTGTGTTCTGCACTACTTGTTCAACTCTTCTATCTTTTTGCTTCTTTCTCCAACCACCTCCCTTATGATTTTTTTATATTTGCTAAGATAGAAATAGCAACACCTCTTTCTGCATAGCTCACATTTTCAAATGTATTATACAATGTAAAATAGTTTGGCTGACGTTTTACATTCTACCAATGAAAGGTAATATAATGATACTCCCTCACCCCCATAAAATATTAAATTTTCTCATACATGTTTTTGTCAGATAGTCAAAACTATGAAGTATTCATTAGATTAAAATTTTCATTGTATAGTTGGAATATACAGCACTTTCAGGTGAAAGTGTTGAATAAATCTCATGCATAATTAATTGCACATGCCATTTTGAACATCATCATGTTGAGATTGGGGTCACAATTAATAAATGGCTTAAATGACAAGACGAATAATGAATATCGTCTCTTCAGAATTTAATAGGAACTCTACATGGAGTGGAGCAGATGCTATCTATTAGTAGCCTCATTTTTAAAGAATATCATTCAGATTAAAACACTTCTGTTTTTAGGATATGATTTTTCTATTTGGAATCTTTGAGAAGTATCTCTTAATATGTCCAGGCACATAAAGAGCAAGCTATACTAGTTGATATCTGTTTGTATCTTTAATGCATTAGCATAAATATTTAAATGAATAGTCAACATGCCAAACCAATCCAGGAAAAAAATTGTTCCCATTATTTTTAACAATCAGGAAACCATTAAAAAGCTAATGTCGGTGACTGTCATAGGTGAAGTGCTAATGAAGTCATCTCAGGAAGGTACATGGCTTTCTTGGCCATGCACCCTTTGTGGACACAGATAATATAGCTGAAGACTTTTTAACCTAAAGACTTTGTAAATGTGTTTTATGTGCCTTATGAATATCATCAGAAAGTTCTGACATTAGAATTCCTTGTCTAAATCAATTGGTACCAAACTACAAAAACACTGTTTTTAAAATTCTTAACTTTAAATGGTTTTCACTTCATATGACTTGCATTATTAGCTATTTTCTATACTATTAATTAGTACTAGTACTTAAGTATTATTAGTAAGTTAGTAGGCTAACATTTACTTTCAAGTGAAAAGCAAAGGGTGACAAAGTTACATAAAATCTTTGTAATTTTGAACTTACATGAGAGTGAAATTCAAACTTGTTGACATCTAGTGTAGCTTAAAATATGAACCCATAATGCCAATTAAATTTCTGATGAGGTACTAGTTCAAATATAGACTTTAAAATTCTAAAGCGGAATACTTATTATATAACATTTACTTTGCTATTATAAGAGTAATCTGGGAAGGAAACATGTGAAAGAAAGGCTTACTTCAGTCTCCCACTAAATTCTATGGATATAGTAATCTTTGTTTCTTTTCTCTTTTTTCTCCCCCTGACCAAAGAAAAGTGTTTTATTATTTGTCTGTACAGAAAATTCAAGAGCATACATTTAATCCAGTTTGGTGGCAAGCTCTTTAGCCTTTGCCTTTTCCAGTTTGTCAATACCAGTCATAGATTTCTGGGCCTAGCACAGCAGATCCCATCATATCTGTTGTTGTAAGTGGTCATAATGTCTTCTACCAGCTTAGGCAGAGTGCCTTTGTTCTCCCAGTTAACCCCATGTGAAGGTGACAGTGAGGCAGGCTTTCCTGTGGACCAGGCACCACAACCTGACCTTCTGCTTGATAATGCAGTAGAGAACCCCCATCTTCTGACAGGGCAGGCAGGAAGACAATCATCCCGATGGGGTCCATGTCATGTGCAGTCACCACCAACTGAGCCTTCTTGTTCTCCACCAGGGCAGTGATAGTGTTGACCCTTGCTCAGAGGACCAGTAGCATCTTAGTGGGGACATCCCCTTTGCCAGCAGCTTTCTTCTCAGCCCGGGTCAGCAGCTGCTGCTTCTCCTGCTTTGTCTCTGGCCTGTCCTTGTGGGCCAGCTTGAGCAGCTGTCTGGCTGTCCAGGGCTTGGGTGAGCTGGTTAATCACAGGAGGCACTTTCAGCTACTTGTACAGGCTGGCCCTCTGCTGCTGTAGCCAGATGTAACAGGGCCATTTGTCAAAGCAGGTGAAGTCCCTTTTGGACTGGATGTCCTGTCCTATTCCAAAATTCTTGGGCCTTTTCTCAAACAGGGGATCAAGCACCTTCTTAACCTACTACTTTTTCAGGACAGCAGGAGCAGGAGCCTCCTCCTTCTTACCCTTGTCCTTCTTCCCCTTTGGCGTCTTGTGTAGCTGGAGAAGAGAGAATCTTTGTTTCTTTTTAGTGTATTCATAAAAGTAATTTGGACCCAAAAAACCACTCAGATGTTTTCTGACCTGCTATAACTTTGAGGAATTAGAATGACATAAAGAGAAAAGAAATTTCAACCATCATTAATCAATGGATTGCTTTCTTTAAAAAGTCAAATGAAAAGGCATGCATTTAAATTTGCCAATGTCGTTAAATGCATTAAAGTTGTAAAGATTCTTAGTTCTTTCCTTAATTGTATTTTCTTATGTAAAAGTAAACATGTATGGAATAATTTGATTACATAGAGCTTCTACATTTTGAGTATTTAAGAATGATAAAAATAACAATTCAAAGCTATCATAAATACCTTCATTCACATAGTAAATCAGGTAATCTATAAACCTAGGAAAATTACAGCATTAATTCAACCCTGATATTATTGTGAGTAATAACTCTTTGCTTCCTGCTTTCTTGGAAACATTCCAGACTAATAAATATCTGAGTCTCATCTTTTTTCCCCCCATGAATTATGATAATCCTATAAAAAAAGATAGGTATTTCTGACATATTTATTTTATTCATTAATTTGTAACTTTCTCGTGTTACATGATCTCACAATCTGATTATAACCCTTTCACATGTCATGTCAAGTATTTATTGTTGTTTGTGGACAGACAAAAACTTTAAATAAAGGATGTCTCCATAGGCATAAGCTCATAAACTGTGATGCACTAGTAAAAATGATCAGACATTAGAACTGTAGATCATTTGTTTTGATCCTGGCAGGAATTACTGACCATGTGATATTGAGCAAATTGAACTCTTCCCTGAACCTTCGTTTCCTCATGTGGAAATCTGGAAAATAAACTACCTAGCAAGTAGGAATGGAATCAAAGTGTATATAGTGTTTACCCTACAGTATGTTTTAACTAACCTTTAAACTTTAGAACAGTTGCAAATTTACTGTAGAATAGGTTTCCATCTATTTGCACCTAGGAACTAGCGTTATCAACATACTTTAGTAGCATGGCACATTTCAATTAAGAAACCATTATTGACATATTATTGGACAGAGCCCATTCTTTATTTAGATTTCCTTAAATTTTACCTAACATCTATTTTCTTTTTCACATACCATAGTAGCTTTAATTATATCTTCACATGTTTCTCTACACTGTGCAGTTTCTCAGCCTTTGTTTTTCATGACCTAACAGTTTTGAAGGATAGTACTCAGGTATTTTGGAGGATGACTCTCAGGTCGTATTTTTCTCATGATTAGACAGGAGTTTAGGGCTATGGGGAAGAATATCAGAGAGATAAAGTCTCATTCTCATGTTCTATCCAAGGCATGTTCTGTCAATATGATTTATATTGTAGATGTTCTCCTTGATCACCTGGCTGAGGTAGTGTTTATAAAGTTTCTTTATCATACATTTACTCCTTCCCTCTGTATTCTTTCCGTACCTTACTCATTGGAAGACATTCACTCTGCACAACTCACCTTAAGAGAGTTACATTCTACCTTTTTTTCTTAAATAATTATGTATTTATTTTTAATGTTATTATTTTTTAAATTTTCTATAGACCATGTGCATCCATCAGAGAAAGAGAAAAATGATAAAACAATTCTCCAGGTCTGGTACTCAAACTATCGGATCTGGGATTCAAACTGCAGGTGGCCATGTGGGAGTCCAGTGCTTTAACAACCACACCACCTGCTGGCCCAACAGTCTAGCTTTTTGAGAAGACCGTATTCACAAGTAGAGAGACATAGTCACATTTTGTGGGCAATTCTTATGCACTAATCCATGAGGTGCTAGATTAGGGTCAAAGACAATATTAACTCACATTTAACATGAGTTTTAATTATTCTTGCCACTTATTTGTTTGTTTGATCATTGGTTTATGTAAGTATGCCTCATGAGTTTATTGTATAATTTTGATTATTAAAAACTCCAGATTCATTTACGTTCCTTGCCCCTACGATAGAGTAATGCATGCATTCCCATTTTCTCCAAGGAGCCTTGGTTCCTTTCATTGGAAAATAGTATTATAAATCAAGCATTGATTATTGATATGCTTGTTGTTACTGCAGTGTCTTTGGGAATTCTCAATGGATTGAGTGATGGGATATGTATGCGCATACTAACCTGTGCCTATGTATCCATCTGCGTCTGTGTTAAGCTAATACTGATGTCTCCAACTCTTATCTATATTCTATGGATCATTCTAATCATCCACACGGACAGTAAGAAACTACATTCCCAACAGTATCACTTATTTATATAGTAGCTTAATTTCAGTATACAGGGATATTTAGTTCAATTAATGTATTCTCCCATGGTTAAGATCTTTACCAACTAAAATTCAGCACCTATAGATAGTTCCTTCTCTGCACAACTCACCTTAAGAGAGTTACATTCTACCTTTTTTTCTTAAATAATTATGTATTTATTTTTAATGTTATTATTTTTTAAATTTTCTATAGACCATGTGCATCCATCAGAGAAAGAGAAAAATGATAAAACAATTCTCCAGGTCTGGTACTCAAACTATCGGATCTGGGATTCAAACTGCAGGTGGCCATGTGGGAGTCCAGTGCTTTAACAACCACACCACCTGCTGGCCCAACAGTCTAGCTTTTTGAGAAGACCGTATTCACAAGTAGAGAGACATAGTCACATTTTGTGGGCAATTCTTATGCACTAATCCATGAGGTGCTAGATTAGGGTCAAAGACAATATTAACTCACATTTAACATGAGTTTTAATTATTCTTGCCACTTATTTGTTTGTTTGATCATTGGTTTATGTAAGTATGCCTCATGAGTTTATTGTATAATTTTGATTATTAAAAACTCCAGATTCATTTACGTTCCTTGCCCCTACGATAGAGTAATGCATGCATTCCCATTTTCTCCAAGGAGCCTTGGTTCCTTTCATTGGAAAATAGTATTATAAATCAAGCATTGATTATTGATATGCTTGTTGTTACTGCAGTGTCTTTGGGAATTCTCAATGGATTGAGTGATGGGATATGTATGCGCATACTAACCTGTGCCTATGTATCCATCTGCGTCTGTGTTAAGCTAATACTGATGTCTCCAACTCTTATCTATATTCTATGGATCATTCTAATCATCCACACGGACAGTAAGAAACTACATTCCCAACAGTATCACTTATTTATATAGTAGCTTAATTTCAGTATACAGGGATATTTAGTTCAATTAATGTATTCTCCCATGGTTAAGATCTTTACCAACTAAAATTCAGCACCTATAGATAGTTCCTTTTGCTCTTGGTCTTACGGTTGCCACTAATTTCAAAAGTTACTTAAGTCAGCAGTATTTCCCTTAACTACACTCAATGAAGTTATTACATTTGTAATAAAATTAGATTACTGTGACATAGCCTACTTTCCATTCTGGTATCCCCTGACTTCTTAAATGATTTTTAAAATTTGCATACATTAAGGTTACTCTTTATACTATAAAGTTTTATAGGTTTTGACAAATTCGGTGCTACATATCTACAATTACAATATCACACAGAATACTTCGATGCTCTCAAAGATCCTTTATTATTCATGCATTCAGCCATCCCCCAACATTGAATCTATTGCAACCACTCATCTGTGTACCAACATTATACTTTTTTTTTATTTCAAACCACTGACTTCTTTAAATGGTTAATATTTATCCCTTATTTCTCCTTCTATTACACTTTTAGTGTTCCTTTTAGAACTACACTTTAGCTTAACAGTTTGCTTTTCATTTTTCTACTTTAATTTCTCCTTTTCTGTATTTACCTACCCACCTGTGACCCTCCTCCCATAACAGTCTCATAATTCAATTTTTTGATATACAGTTGGCAATAATGTGTGCAAAATGGCAAATATGAAAAGAATTTAATAAGAAAACTAGTTCCAAATGTGGGTAAGAAGCAAGGAGAGAAAATTGAAAGAGGATAATATATGGAAAGGCTGTTTATTGGAAACTATAATAATTAGAATATAGTGCTCTGCATGCACTTGGAGGTAGCAGGACTACTATATAATATCACCTCATTCTTTTACCACCCTCTTATTCATTGCCAGAGTTTTCTACTGGCCCAAAACACCTGGAGACAAGAAAGAATATAAATCCGTTCATGTGGTACTTACATGTCAGCCTCCTGGAACTAGTACCAAGTGTAGAAAGGATCAAGAATAGACTCATACAACATAGAATTTTATGGAATTCTTTCCCTTTGTTTTATTCCAAATTTATTCTAAAATTTTTCAGACTCATAAACACACACATAACAGTTCACAATGATAGATGATGTTACATATACTAGTAGCTTATTCTTCAATGCTCAATAATATTCCATTGTATAGTGTACAATAATTGATTTATCTATTGTCCATTTAAAGAGTAATTTTTTTCCAGCTTCCAATTTTTGAGATTTAAAAGGTGGCCAATATTTAGATTTATACACAGGATTTTATGTGAACAAAGGTTTTAATTTTCCCAAATAAAATAGAAATAGAAGGCATATCCCGTCAGATAAAAGTATACAGTAACAGCTCTGATGTACTCCTGCTGA
>NW_006159765.1:772182-791243 GCF_000334495.1 Tupaia belangeri chinensis
CCCCTGTATCTCATCGAGTCTCTCTACATCTAACTATCCATTTATAGAAAATAGATAGGATGTCATTGGACTCCCATGTAGTCAACCACAGTTCGAGTCCCAGACTCGGTGACTTAAACTCACGACGGTTTGTGTGTGCATGCATGCCCAAAATCCAAGAGACTGCAGACTTAGTGGGAAATGCTATGAAATAAACCAGTGGTTTATTCAGCAAATATTAACATATTTAAAGCTAAAAAAGGATCAGAGCCATACAGAGCAACCTATAAATCAAAAGAGGTTTGTCAACTAATTGCAACTTATTGAGTTTATTGGACCTTGATTCAAGCAAGTAATTTTCAGTGGGGAGTAGTTTGTCTCCCCAGAGGACATATGGAAACATCTGGAGAAATTACTGGTTGTCTCAACTGAGAAGATGTTCAAATAATTTTAGTGATATAAGCCTCTAAGGGTGCTACACATTTTACAATGCATAGAACAGTCTAAATTTCTAGTAATAATTAATTATCTGACCTCAAATGTGAAAATGTCAATACTGTTGGTGGTCAAGAAACCTAGATTTAAACAAATAAGTTTTATAATATATCTGTTTTGTTTTATATACAGTCTAATTCTGTAGTAGAAGGCATAGATGTACATAGATACAAGACATATGCATGCATAATTTAGCTCAAATGGAATAATAATTTTATGAATGCATTTCATTGCTTTACTAAATTGATGTAGACATTTACTAATAATTAAACTCTATTTTATTTTTTAAACTTTAGATGTAAAAGAGAGACAAAAATAGCAGATGTAATGTGCTCATTGCAATCAGTTTTACTATAATGAAGGGCATGTAATGTCTCCAAGAAATGGGTAATAAAGACATAGAAACTATATTACTGTATGCTAAAATATTCCTTCTACTATTTTGCTGAATAATTAATTTTTAAACATGTTTCATGAAATTATTTATTTGTATTAGTGTGAGAATTAGATGATTTTTACATTTTCCATGGTAAGATTTATTATAAAACAAAAGGGACAATTTGAATCAATTGTGTGTGTGTGTGTACGTATATATATATATATATATATATACGTACACATACACACATACATCACATACATATTTGCCTCTGGGTGCATGAACTCAGAACTCGCCAGTCAGAAACAGAGAAAGCTAAAATGAGAAATCACACGCCCTCCCCAAGGGTGGATGGTCACACCACAATCCCTTTTTCTCAATTCTCCTCTGGAATTTGGGGCACACGTGCACATATGCTTGGCATGCTTATGAAACCACTGGGGCCAGGACTCAAACCATGGAGTTGGCCATATGGGAACCAGTGCCTTACCCACAATGCCATCTGTAGTCCCTAAATCAACATTTCTTATTTTTACATGTTTTTTGCTTTTCTGATTGAAAACAAGAAAGATGAATCTGAACCCCTTACCTCTCACTATTAACAAAAATTACCTCGAATGGATCAAAGATTTAACCTAAGACCTCAAACTATAACAAATTATACTGTTGGAAAATACTGGGGAAACTCTGAAAGATATTGGAGTAGGCAAAGACTTTTTAAATAAGATCCCCAAAGCACAGGCAATAATCTCAAAACTAGACAAGTGGGATTACATCAGACTAAGAAATTTCTCCACAACAAAAGATACAGTAGTGGACAACCCTTGGAATAGGAGAATATTTTTGTAAATTATGCCTCAGATAAGAGATTAGTAACCAAAATACATAGGAAATTAAATAGTTTACTCCTCCCCCAAAAAAATCATCAATCCAATTGAAGGATAGGAAAATGAGCTGAACAAATAACTCGAAGGAAGACATACAAACTACCAAAAGCATATGAAAAAATGTTCAACATCCCTCCTCATAAAGGAGATGCAAATCAAAACTACCTATCCCCAGTCAGAATGCTAAGATTTAAAAAATAATGATAAGTGCTGGTGAGGATGTGATGAAAAGGGAACTCTCCTACACTGCTGGTGGGGTTGTAAATTAGTCCAGTTACCATGGGGAACAATATGGAGGTTTTTCAAAGACCTACAAATACAGCTACCATAGATCCAACAATTCCATTTTAGGGGACATACGCAAAGGATAAGAGAATGCACAGTTGGAAAAGTGTTTGCACATCTATGTTTACTGTGGCATTATTCACAATTGCTAGGACATGGAACAAACCTAATTGTCCATGAACAGATGAATGAATTGCAATACTACTCAGACATAAAATACAGCAAGAGCCTGACTTTTGATAGCAAGTGAACAAGTATGGCAAATTTTCTGCTGAGTGAAGCAAGCAAGGCTGTGTAAAAGAGACATTGAAGGGACCAGCAGTTGGCGTAATGGCTATGTCACTGGACTCCCATGTAGTCACCTGCCGTTCGAGTCCCGGACCTGGTGGCTTAAACTCATGCTGTGCACATGTACATGCATGACCAAGATCTCTAGAGGAGAAGGAATTGCGGTGTGGCCATCCCACCTGGGGAGTGATTTCTCACTTTCTGTCTCTCTGTCTCTCTCTGTCTGGCTGGCAAACACAGGCACCCTAGAGTCCTATAGCAAAAACCTTTCAAGAGAGAGAGACATTGTATATCTCCACTTAACATATATGATTGCATTCTTCTGTGGAAACTGAAAGATTAATGTACATAGAATCACAGAAAATGGTTACAGATACCGGAGAAAGTGTTGGGAAGAGGGTGGGTGAAAGGAGACGGTGAGAAGAAGGGAATCAAGTAGAAAAATAGAGATGCAAGACATTTATGGGACACAGACATAGATGCTTATTTTGATGATAACATGTATGATATATTGAACTGGAATAGTATGAAGTGTATTAATGTTGGGTAAATTCATTTTACAAGTTGTATTGATGTATAATGATTAAATATATAAAATAAACTGAAAAAAATAATTTTAAAAAATTAAGAAGAGGCAAACTGCAGGGACACAGGTGGTGGGGTGGCACTATGTGAGTCTAGAGTCATATGGGGTCCCTGGGTTCAAAGTAAAAGAAAGATAGAAAGAAAACAAGTAAATATACATCTTGGTATACTCTAGGTAAATATTAATAACAATAATTATTTATCTAGCTCTTATATTTTAAGAATCTGGTATGAATTTTGAACGTATTATCTCATTCAATTAATAATCACATACACCTTCACTTAAATATATGGCAAAAATGTTATCAACATATTTTACATGTGAAATAAAGATTAGTAAGGTAAAATAACATTCACATTTTATAGTGAGGAACTGATGAAGCAAATTCAAGCCAAATTTTTCCTGATTAATATTGATTTTAATAAACAATTATAATGACAGTGGCAAAAATTTAACAAAATATTAATTTAAAATGATCTGCTTCTCCATTTCTTTCTTTTTTTTTTTTTGGAGACGTTTTTGCTATAGGGCATGTGTGCTCACTAGAAAGAGAGAGACAGAAAGACAGAAAAAGAGAAATCACCCCCCAGGGGGGGGATGGTCATGCCACAATTCCTTCTCCTCCATTCTCTTCTCAGGATCTTGGGCACACATGCACATGCACCCAGCGTGAGTTTAAAACACCGGGTCTGGTACTCAAACCATGGTTGACTACATGGGAGTCCAGTGACATAACCATTATGCCAACTGCTGGTCGCAAATCTCTATTTCATTTTAAGTGAGTTTTCGTAAATGTAGTAAAAGGTTGTTGATAGATATATACACTCTTACCACTCTGATTTTGAAACCCACACTAGTGTGCTGTATGTATGGTATAATAGAGATATGTACCATACCAAGAGCTATTATTAATGCTTATTATGTAAAATTTCAACTTTAAATTTATTCATGTGATCTAAAAATAAGAATATGGTTTATGAACGTGCTGAATTACATCATTGCAAAATATTTCTTCACTGCCTTTGGTTGTTTTCACAAAAGAAGTTCCTGGGAAGCTGAATTCAAATATATCATTGATCTCAAAGAACTATTATGAATGAATCAATTGCACAGAACTACTAAGTGATAGTCTCATTTCCATAGAAATGGCCTCATTACAACTAAATTCTGAAAATGTATGAGGATCTTATTGTTTAGAGTAAGTCTTGCAGCACTTTCCTTTCCACTAACTCATATAAATACCTTCTCTCATGTTTAAAATTAAATGATTTGAATTCATCATGCACATGAGCAGACATTCTCCAATTTTCACCCTTAACTATTTAGTTCTATTATTTGTGTAAGTTTTTTTAGGTTTATAATGCCAATGAACTGAACACAGCAATTTTCTTTACATGTTTTAAAATAAATATACTTCTTTTCAAAGTTTTAAGCAATGTTTATATTTCTTCCTACTTTTCCTTTAACAAACAAAAATGCAAGATGATGTACTTTATCTAAATAAATCATTATAATAATGAGCACCTGTTTTTTTATTTAACCTTTCACCAACTCCTTAAGTCTAATAACATCTGTCAACCAGACACTCACAGTTAGAGAAAAAGATACACAACTCATATAAGGACACCTGCTTATATAGGTGCACTTATTTATATAGTAATTACTACAAATAATCTCTTGCTATTCTCTTTTCATTTTTTTAAAGAAATAATATTTTTACAATTTGTCTCATGGAATAGGAGAATCATTAGTTTATAACGCCTACAATTAAACAAAAAAAATTTTTCTTTTTTTGCCTTATGGCACATGTGCTTGCTGGAGAGAGAGAGAGCAAGCAAGAGAGAGATAGTGAGAGGGAAAGTGAGAAATCACCCCTTCAATATCCTCTCTTTCCATTTTCATCCTGGGATTTTGGGCACACACACACATGTGCCAGGTGTGAGTTTCAAGCCATCAGGTCCAGGACGAGAACCATGGTTAGTCATGTCGAAATACAGTGACATAACCACTATGCTAATTGCTGGCCAAACTTCTCTAAGAAAAAAAAAAAGAATTACCACTAATGCCCTCAAGAACAAATGTAAATATTTTTAAAATCCTCACTAACACTTAAATAGGAAATATAGAATGTATGCACAAAGATAAAGATTTTGTCACTTAAAGAAAAAATCCAGAGAAAGATATGATTAACCCAAAGAGAGTATTGGTAAAAAGAATGGAAAACAGTTATAATAATTACCCTCCATTGAGACCTGTAATGGTCCATACACTGTAATAAGTACTTTACATATACTAGATCAGTCTGTAGCATAAAATTCTAAGAGAATAGTAAATAAACTTGCCCAAAATCACACAAGCAAATGGCATTTAAGATTCCAAATAATGAGCTTGTCTAGAAGGTCTAGCTTCCATGTTTATTAACTGGTAAGTGGCAAATGGCACCTTTATTCACTATACTACAAGTGACAAACTGAGACCAATCTAGAGCATATATCCGAAGGCAACAAATTACTGGCCATGTATGACTTGCTAAGGTAAGTTGTTTGGCTATTTTACAGCAGCAAAAAGGGACCTAAAAAGGCAATATAATCCAGCATTGTCATTTATTATATTACAGTTAAAGCATAAATACTCTTTTTTAAGGTTTTTGTCATAGGATGAGGGTGGTAGCCAGAGAGAGACAGAGAAAGGCAGTGAGAGAGAAAGTGAAAAATCACCCCCTGGAGAGATGGCCATGCCACAATCCCTCCTCCATTCTCCTCCTGGAATTTTGGGCTCACATGCACATGTACCCAGCATGATTTTCAAGCTGCCAGGTCCAGGACTTGAACTGCCATCAACTATGTGGGAGTTCAGTGCCTTAGCCACTATACCACCTGCTGGCCCCTAAAGCATAAATATTTGTCTTTCTGAATATTGTTCCGTTTTATTGTTAAATGGTTTCACTTGCAAGAAGCTGAATATTTCTCTTTTTAATAAAGTTTTTTTTTACTTTATTTATGATACTGTGCATATGTGTACACATGAGAGTAAGAGAGAGAGAAAGAGAGAGCAAGAGAGATGAGTGAATACTCTGCACAGAATCTGATCACATCCCACTATTGTTCCTCAGTTCTCCAGTGTGGCAGATCTCAGGCTCCTGCAGCAGTATCTGGAATGTTTTGTGCTGACTGGACCAGAGATTTGAACCACAGTTACCATGTGAGATCTGGATTTTCTTGAGTAATGCATCACCATTGCACTAAGCAGTTCACCTAATAAACTGAATTCTTTACACAATGAAATTAGGCAAAAGCACTGTCTGAGAAAGTTCATACAAAATACCCATAAGAGAGATTCTAATTCTTACTCTCTCTTAATAAAACCTTATGTAACTTTATTTTTGTTTGTTTTTTTTAAATTTATTTAATTTAATCAGATAAGGACAGGATGAGAGGGAGAGAAAGAGAGATGGAAAGTGAGAAAGCAAGCCACCAGGTCCAGTACTCAAACTGTGGTGGGCCATGTGGGAGTCCAGCACCCTTGACAATCATGCCACCTCCTGGCCCCAATTCTTATTCTTCTTTACCCTTACTTTACACACAATTCTTACAATATGTTAATTATATTTCCTAGCTTATGTCCAGTTATGAATCATAAGAGGGAGAAGAGACAAGGGTTTTGTACACTCAAAGTAATCACGCCTGAAAATAGTGACCTATATGGAAGTGTATGTGTAGTCAGCAAACATTAAAAAAAAAAAAAAAAAGTTGAGATAGGTTTCTATCCCAAAAGAGAAGGAAATGACCAAAGTGTAAACAATGACAGAGGAAACTAGTTATTTTAAACATTTTTTTTTTTTCTGGAGAGGTTTTTGCTATAGGGCACATGCACTCACCAGACAGAGAAGAGACAGAGAGACAGAAAGCTAGAAATCACCCCCCAGGGGGCATGGCCACGCTGCAATCCCTTCTCCCCCATTCTCCTCTTGGGATCTTGGGCGGGCACGCATGTACATGTGCCCGGTGTGAGTTTAAGCCACTGGGTCCGGGACGTGAACCGCGGCTGGCTACATGGGAGTCCAGCGACATAGCCATTACACTATCTGCTTGTCCCTTTAAACATTTTTTAATTTGTTTTTGGATGGGAATTAATTTTAAATTGTTTTCAAGCAGGTATTACACATGACAACAGTGTTTTTCACTTTTAAGACTTCAAAGATAAAGCTTTACCTATTTTTCAGTTAAAAGAAGACAGTTTTCCTTATGTTTGAAGTGCTTAGTCCATCTTATTTTCTCTTTTATAGCTTGCCTTGTCTACTCTTTCTGCAGAAACATTGAATAGTGCCTTGTACAAAGGGAGGGGAAAAAGAAATTTCTACTTTTCATCCAAACTATGCTGGCTTGGATAAAGTTTTAAAGAATCTGTATTTTAAATTCTTTAGCACTCTGCATGGCCCATATTATGAACTCAGTAAGTATGGCTATTATTATTATCAATGTTAAGATTTTCATCATCATGGTTACTCTTCTTATTAATGGCAGGCTATGGGAAAATTCCAAAGAACTTGGAGTAAGCCATCTCCTGGACTGATACAGGATATTACCTTTCAAATAAAAAAAATATATATATTGAAGACTTTTTTGAGGACCTAGTATTTAACATATCTCATCAGTGAAAACATTAGGCAAGTCATCTCAGACCTGCTAGTAATCCTTAAGTCTATAACTTCACAAATAATGAATGCTGCCACTGGTATACTGAACACGGACCACGTACATACACATATCATGCAAAGCTTGGCAAAGAAATGCATGTGTCAAGATAAATCACGGAAAACTTACCAGGGCCTGACCTGAAACAGGCTGCAAAAGGTATATCTTTCTTATGAGACAAGGCGCCTGACAGAAGTACCCTGCAATCCCTGAAAAAAAGATTGGTAATCATGTCTTATTTTGTCTAAAACGTCTTTTCTTGACAACAAGAGAGATGACGGGACTAAGGCCTTGATTATGAATAAGTGTGGGTTCTTCCCGCTGCCGACCCCTGCCAGTTTTGCTGTCCAGCTCTTACAATTTGTTAAAATTGCTCATGTTCCTAAAACTTCCTGAAATCGCACTTGTGATGATAATGTCTTGTCTTCTAAGATATCACAAAATGCTATTGCGTAATGAAGTCAAATAGCAATCTTAAGGTAAAGTTAGCACTTACTGTAGTTCCACAAATATATAAGGATTGTAAACTACTTTTCTTTTTCTTTTTTAAAGTCTATTCACTGATTTCTTTCAGGAGAAAGCCAGAGAGAGAGAGTGTGTGTGTTCGAAAGAGAGAGAGGGAGAGAGAGAGAGAGAGTTCTCATGCTGCAATTCCCCCCAGTCTTTCAGTCGGCCAGAATCACAACATTAAAAAAAAAAAAAAAAAGTTGAGATAGGTTTCTATCCCAAAAGAGAAGGAAATGACCAAAGTGTAAACAATGACAGAGGAAACTAGTTATTTTAAACATTTTTTTTTTTTCTGGAGAGGTTTTTGCTATAGGGCACATGCACTCACCAGACAGAGAAGAGACAGAGAGACAGAAAGCTAGAAATCACCCCCCAGGGGGCATGGCCACGCTGCAATCCCTTCTCCCCCATTCTCCTCTTGGGATCTTGGGCGGGCACGCATGTACATGTGCCCGGTGTGAGTTTAAGCCACTGGGTCCGGGACGTGAACCGCGGCTGGCTACATGGGAGTCCAGCGACATAGCCATTACACTATCTGCTTGTCCCTTTAAACATTTTTTAATTTGTTTTTGGATGGGAATTAATTTTAAATTGTTTTCAAGCAGGTATTACACATGACAACAGTGTTTTTCACTTTTAAGACTTCAAAGATAAAGCTTTACCTATTTTTCAGTTAAAAGAAGACAGTTTTCCTTATGTTTGAAGTGCTTAGTCCATCTTATTTTCTCTTTTATAGCTTGCCTTGTCTACTCTTTCTGCAGAAACATTGAATAGTGCCTTGTACAAAGGGAGGGGAAAAAGAAATTTCTACTTTTCATCCAAACTATGCTGGCTTGGATAAAGTTTTAAAGAATCTGTATTTTAAATTCTTTAGCACTCTGCATGGCCCATATTATGAACTCAGTAAGTATGGCTATTATTATTATCAATGTTAAGATTTTCATCATCATGGTTACTCTTCTTATTAATGGCAGGCTATGGGAAAATTCCAAAGAACTTGGAGTAAGCCATCTCCTGGACTGATACAGGATATTACCTTTCAAATAAAAAAAATATATATATTGAAGACTTTTTTGAGGACCTAGTATTTAACATATCTCATCAGTGAAAACATTAGGCAAGTCATCTCAGACCTGCTAGTAATCCTTAAGTCTATAACTTCACAAATAATGAATGCTGCCACTGGTATACTGAACACGGACCACGTACATACACATATCATGCAAAGCTTGGCAAAGAAATGCATGTGTCAAGATAAATCACGGAAAACTTACCAGGGCCTGACCTGAAACAGGCTGCAAAAGGTATATCTTTCTTATGAGACAAGGCGCCTGACAGAAGTACCCTGCAATCCCTGAAAAAAAGATTGGTAATCATGTCTTATTTTGTCTAAAACGTCTTTTCTTGACAACAAGAGAGATGACGGGACTAAGGCCTTGATTATGAATAAGTGTGGGTTCTTCCCGCTGCCGACCCCTGCCAGTTTTGCTGTCCAGCTCTTACAATTTGTTAAAATTGCTCATGTTCCTAAAACTTCCTGAAATCGCACTTGTGATGATAATGTCTTGTCTTCTAAGATATCACAAAATGCTATTGCGTAATGAAGTCAAATAGCAATCTTAAGGTAAAGTTAGCACTTACTGTAGTTCCACAAATATATAAGGATTGTAAACTACTTTTCTTTTTCTTTTTTAAAGTCTATTCACTGATTTCTTTCAGGAGAAAGCCAGAGAGAGAGAGTGTGTGTGTTCGAAAGAGAGAGAGGGAGAGAGAGAGAGAGAGTTCTCATGCTGCAATTCCCCCCAGTCTTTCAGTCGGCCAGAATCACAGGCATGTGCACCTGCTTGTTCTTCACAAGATGACCTGGGAACTAAACGCCCATCTCCTACATGGCATCCAGCGTCCCAGAGCATGGCACCAAGCTTCACCACCGGGGCTGTGCACACAGATTATTTTTAAGCACTGTAGCTTACAATATTACTATATACTTATTAAGTAGTAGTGTTTGCAACTGATAAGCTGTCTGAAATAGACACCAACCTTAAATTTGTAAGCAATATTTTTAACAGATAGTACAATGACTAACTTTGGAGATCAGAGTTTAAGAAAAAGTTGTTCGTTTACTGAATTTAGAGGAAGATTATTAAAGGTATAGACACTGAAGCAAAACATCCTTGCTTCAAGAGCAAAGATTTTTCATTTAATATGGATCATTTAAATTCTCTGTGGCTATTGCCTCATCTATATTCACTGTCTATACATTAAATGATTGTTATAAAGACCAAATAAGCTAAATCTTGTAAGGCCCTTAGAACAGTACCTAGAACTTGATAAGCTCTGTGAAAGTATTTATGTAGTTGTACATTCCCACCCCTGTACAAATAGAGGCACGATCATAATGAGACACAGGATTCGTTAACAAGTTCAATTTGCCTCACAGTACATTAAAATTTAAGTATAATTTGATACTAATAAGTAACATCCAAAGAATATTAGGATTTATTAACTTAATTTTCTTTAAAGGTAGAGAAAAATGGAGCAATTCATCACATTTTACTCTTTTTATTTTTATTTGATGAGGAGCTAGCCAAATCCAGTGTAAGTCCTCTTTGGTAGAGAACAACTGTACACTACATTCATTTTTTGTTGTATTTTTCAGTAGTCTTTGGAATGATCAGGTGATCAAGTTATAGTCAATTTTTTGTTTAATTTTAATTTTTTATTTTAAATTTATTTATTGACATTCACTCAATGTACACCACTACAGTATACAAAATGAGATTTCCCATCCAGAATATACTACATAGTTGGTAGCCAATACTTTTGGGTGGAAGCATAGTGCATCAGTTTCCAGCCGTGGTCTTGAACAAATCTTCAGTTAACTCACATGCCTTTTCCTTTTCCACGCTCTTATTATCGACACAAACAAGATTTTTGGAAAAATTATAAAACATGATGGAAGAAGAGTGGGATTCTAAGATAAAGGCAGTGTTACTGCCTGTACTTGAGAAGTGCTACCTACCAAGAAGACTGAAAACACCCTCACATGAATAAGAATTCAGTATCTATCTTTTCTCACTATTTTTTGTCAGCCTAAGAAATTATGTTATATAGAAGAGAGAGGCTGGCGGAATATACTTTTTCTCTGAATAGTGACAACTTTATTATTATGATCAAGCATTTTCTTTTTCTTTTTTAAAAAATAATTATTTATTTAACTTTATTTATGTATTTATTCTAATTTGACCAGAAAGGGACAGAGTAAGTGAGAGAGAGAGAGAAAGAGAGAGAGATGGAAAGTGAGAAAGCAAGACACCAGCATCAGGACTCAAACCATGGTCAGCCCTGTGGGTGTCCAGCATCCTTATCCACCACACAAACTGCTGGCCCCATGGTTTAGCATTTTCAGAGCTTCCATATCTTTTTACCCTTAGTGAACAATGACAAAGACAAAGCAAGACTGCTGTATCTTCATTAAAGGAGTTCTAATAGTCAATCTTTGTCTTTTACAGATGAAGTTGTCAAAAAACATTCAAGATATATGGTTTTCTGTCATTTGGTACAATATAAGTTCTCAAGATTTAAATTTTTCTAAATGCCTTATCTTGCTCACTCTTTCTCCAGTCTCTTAGAAGCAAACAAAATACCTTTCAAGTCCTCAGGCTGACATTAGATTTTGTAGTTTAAAGATTCCTGCTCATTCATATTTAAATAAAACATCTCTTTGCAATAATGAGTCAGTGAGTAACCTGCTTTAATTAACTACTTGAGGGAAGTAATAAAATAGTAATTTAGTCTACTCACTTTCACAGGATAAATTGAAATCACTGAATGATTTTCTCTTATTAAAAAAAAAACAGATTATAGAGAATTGGTGTGTGTATTTTTCCCATTTGAAATCATTACTCATGATACTGAGTATTTTTAAAGTACTAAATCTGTGTTCTTCCGTGTAAATATTTTTTAATAAAATGCTTCAGATATTGCTTCGCAGATCATTAGGGAGAATATTAAATTAAATACAAGCTGAAGGTGATGAAATTATAGTGCTGAGATGATAGCTTTCACTTCACAAAATAGCAAGGCAGAAATGTGAGCAGGCCATTTTATATGGAAATAATAAAAATCCTTGTCTTGAAGATGTGCTTGAAAATATGCTCCCCCTCCCCCCAATTCTAGGTGCACATTCTAATCAACAAAAGAGCAGGGAACTAGAAATGTTCTGAGTGTTTTCTGTTTCCTAGTCATTTTATTTTATTTAAAAAAATGGAAAAGTAAAATAGAATAAAAGTTTGTTTAAAAGAGAGACTGTCATTTCATGAACTATTTCTTCCTATCTTAAAATGTTTTAACTTTCTACTAATGTTAAGTATCTCTCTCTCTCTCTTATACCCTTCCCCACATACACATTTTAAAAAGTGATACAAAAACAAATCAAATAGGGAACCAGCAGTTAGCGTAATGGCTATGTCGCTGGACTCCCACGTAGTCGACCGCGGTTCGCGTCCCGGACCCGGTGGGTTAAAGCTCACACTGGGCGCGTTTGCGTGCGTGCCCATGATCCCGAGAGGAGAATGGAGGAGAAGGGATTGCGGCGTGACCATCCCCCCTGGGGGGTGATTTCTCGCTTTCTGTCTCTATGTCTCTCTCTGTCTGTCTGGCGAGCGCACGCGCCCTATAGCGAAAAAATCTCTCAAAAAACAAACAAAAAAAAAATCAAATATTGTCTTCCCTTGAACTATTGATTGGTTCGTCTACCTACTATCCGAACTGAATCCTAACCTTTTCTCTGGCTTTAAGTCTTACACGAATTTCTCTTAACATTTTTTTGATTTTGATCTATTAAAACAAAAACTGTTTTTCTTGAAATTAAAAAAAAAGCATTTAAGAAATATCTATTTAATGACTGCAGTAAGTCATATAGCCCAGCTAGGTGCTACTTCATAGCGATCACTTTACTCACTGAGGTTTATGCCTGAAGTCAGACATGTGTTTATAGATATGTATATATCAGCTGTGCTTGGTATTTAAAGTTTTAAATTAATTAATATCTTTAGTGAATCAATAAAATGTAGGGGTATAAAGAATTAGGCTACAGGACCAGCAGGTGACATGGCAATTAAGGTGCTAGACTCCCACATGGTTGACCACAGTTTGAGTCCCAGATCTGGTGGCTGGCTTTCTCACTTTCCCTCTCTCTTTTTCTCTCTTGGTCTCTTTCTAGTGAGTCCATGTGTCCTACAGCAAACTTAAAAAATGATAATGAATAAAATTTTAAAAAGAAAAAATAGAACAAATCAGGTATTAACAACAAATGTAAGGCATATATGCCAGTTATTAAATACTTCCTCTCAGTTAAATCATCACTACTTAAGAGTTTTCTGTGAAAATAATAATACTATCCCTTCAAACTTGAATTTAAATAGACAAGTATAAAATATATGAATAATAATGAACCTGTAGAAAATATTCTAAGTAAATACTAAGTTCTTTTGGCATTAGAAGGTGTTTTAGTTTCTGGGCTGGCAGGTGGCGTGCTGGTTAAAGACACTTGATTCCCATGTGGATGACCACGGTTTGAGTCCTGAACCTAGTGGCTTGTGTTCTCGCTTTCCCTTTCTCTGTCTCTCTCTGAGTAAGTTAAAAATAATAATAATAAATGGAATTAATTACATAAATAAATAATATATATATATATTTTTAAATTCATTTTTGTTTGGGAATCTAATATGTCAGTAATTAAATGGTTGCAAAGGTTAAAGTAAAAATAGAATAACTGTGAGCTGCAAATTTATTTATCTACCTATCTATCTATGATATCTATCTATTGTTTTATACCTGTGTGTGCATATACATTTATACATTACATATCTGCATCTATCTATATCAATAATAATACTAGCCTATCATCACATCATATGCATTTCCTTAATGCCCACTGTCTGGCAGGGGGACATCAACTTAGGCATTAAGTAAATATTCTGAGAAAAATGAGATTTTGTCCTTTCCCTCAAGGAATATGTAAGTTCAGAAATTGAAAGATAGCATATATTATTCTGCACCTAATCTTTTTATGAAATAGTCTTTGTGAGAGTACAGGATTTTCAGGGCTACATAAAAGTAAAAGACAGCAATAGTCCAAGACAATAAGGAAAAAAATAAAAACTCTTTTTTCGAATAATATTTTTTTGCTGTTCAATTTTACCCAAGAACAAAAAATGTCTAGTATTCACTTAAAAATCTAGTTCACTGTAGCCATGTGGAACCTCAACAGCAGATCTCTCATCGGAAACAATACGAGCGAGGAGAGAATGGGAAAATATATTCCAAGTGTTAAGAGAGAAGCAATTTCAGCCAAGAATACTGTACCCGGCAAGATTATCTTTCAGGTGGGAAGAAAAGACAAGAACATTCTCAGATAAACAAAACCTGAAAGAATTTACCAGCACCAGACCAGACCTCCAAGAAGTTCTCAAGGATGTGCTGTATCAGGAAAACTAAACGCAGATACATGGAAATAAGAGTCCAAAAACTGAGAAAGTAGCTAACTTAATCATAGGGACAAGTCTGGAGTTGAATACTATATCCCAGAATTTAATCAGGAAAATTGAACCAGAACAGAAGATAAAAGTATATGAGACTGATAGGTTCATGCACCTACCATTTGAACAGAATCCTAACCTGTTTCCGGGCTTTAAGCAAAGTTCCTTGGCGGTTCTTTGATTTAAGTTAAAACTGGTTTTCTTAGTAGTAACGAGGGAACTCACCTTTGAAAGTAGTCAGGTTATGTAGGAAATTGTGTGATCAATGCAATGTGGGTGGGAAGGGAATGGAGGACAATTTTGGACACTAGAGGTGGTGTGAGAGGAGGGTGGGAAGGGACAGAGGGTCAGAAAGAGGGGTGGAATTAATTCTAGCAACTAGAAGTGGAAATTTATATTTTTTGTAATGTGCATGATTGAGTCACTATGCAGTGTGTACTGGATGGGAGATCGCATTTTGTGTGCTGTGATGATGCCTAGAGAAGGAATGTAAATTGAGTTACAAAAAAGAGTTTCAGGAAAACAAAATATATCTATTCAATGACTGCAGTAGGATATGTAGCCCCAGTTAGGTGCTACTTGATAGGATGCGTAAAGTTAGACTTGTGCTCATGGAAATGTGTCACATGTGTTTGCTAGGAGGGTATTTGGATTGATGAGGGTCTTTGGTGATTCAATAAAATGTGGGGGGAAAATGGTATAGAAAGCAAACATAGATAACAGAGAAAGTGTGGGAGGAGAACAGGAGGTGGCAGAGGGTAAGAGAGAGGGAACCAAGGATAGGGGGAAAAAAGCAAAACATACAGAAAACAAGAAATGGAAGATCACTTGCTAATAATAACATGTTTGTTGATATGCTTGATAGAGACAATATACAGTGTACTCTGGATGGAAAAAAAAAAAGAAATGGAAAAATTGTTTGTTGATAACACATATGTTGATGTACTTGATTGAGCCAACAGACAATGTATTTTGGATGAAAACTTCATTTTGTATACTGTAATGATGTATAGCATATTAATGTTAAAAAATAAAAACAAATTAAAAAAAAAAAATAATAAATAATAAATAAAATAATTATTTTAAAAAATTATCAATCTGGTGATTGTTAATTCAGTGACCATATCAGAAACACTTTGCAATGATGTTGGAGAGGTAGCATAGTAAAGGGAGAAGTACTAGTCAAATAGGGAGTTTTTCTTATTTTATTTAACTTTATTTATTTATTTCCTTTAATTTGACTATAGAGGGACAGAGAGAGAGAGAGAGAGACTGAAAGTGAAAAGGCAAACTGCCAGGTCCAGGATCTGAACCTTGGTCGGCCATGTGGGAGTCTAGCGCCCTTAATCACCATGCCACCTGCCAGCCCAGGAGTTTTTCTTATCCTTGCTTGTTCCAAAATAGCTTGGTGACTTCTCTGAGCACTCATATTACCTGGGAAAAGGTGAGAACGAACTGGATAAATTCCTAGTCACTAACAATTTGAAATTTTCTGTTTAGCCTGATGACTTGTGTAAAGGTAATCATAAAATAACTTTTGAAGTCTCCAATTATCCCGAGGTATCACTGAAAAGTATTCTTGTCTTGACTGCTTTCAGGCAAAGGATTTATCCAAGTTAAAAGTGAAACCCCAAATGACCTAAAGCATTTTAGGTCTTCTGTGTTATTTATTTTCCATTTCAAAGCAGATTTAAGGTTAGGATTTTGTATAAACGTCATAGTAATAAATGGCTACTATTTATACTTGAAATACAGTTATTTGCCCCAGGTCTCCCAATACTAGTTTTGCTCTGGTGTGTTTTCTTTTTTTTTAAACCAAATTAATTTTAAAACCTTTTCTGAAAGGCCATAAATGAGAAAGAGAAAGAAAACAAACCTGTTTAATATAATAAAAATATATATATTTTGATTCCACTTGGAGCATTCAAACGGCTTTCCATTTTCCGTGGTCACTAAATACTCACAAGGCCTTGCTCTATTAGTTACTAAGGTAACCCCAAGCTGGCAGCATGTTGACATACCTTTCAAGGCCAAGAGATTTTGCAGCATTTTATAGATAATGTCACATTAACCTCAAACTTGATCTTTTCACAAGAGAACAATAATTGTTGAATGAATCTGTTGTAATTTTATTGTTTTTTTTTTTAAGTGACTTTTTGTTGCACTTTCTTTCAGTTCAGTTACTATTTATTCTGTTTTCAAAATTAAATAGTGGTATAATTCAGAAATATTTATTGATTTCTGCATTAAACCATTCATGCTGTTCTTATGCCGTTTAACTCACAGCCTGGGTCAGAACCCATGTAGTTATCCAAATGATCCCCCAAAGAGAAAATAGCCTTTGATCTACCCTTACAGCCCCATAAAGATATACCTAATAAAAATCAAAGCAAAGCACAGTTCATTAGTCTTTTCCAACATAGCAACTTGTATAAATAACCTAAAGTAATGGTAAATTTAGAAAAACATATATTTGAAAAAAAATATATTAAGCATTCATAAACTCAAATATACTGACAGGATTATTTCTCTGTTTAACAACTAGGTGCTTAAAAATATTTGGGATAATTCATGTTTGATAAATCTAATCAAAGAAAATACCTGAATATAAAATAATGGTAGCTCTCAAATATTTGCAAACTCTTCCAACAAATCAAGCATCCTCACAAAATCAGCATTTGTGGGTAGTCAATTTCTCTCTCTTCTAAAGTTCTCCAAGTTCTTACATATTCAGTGGTTCTTTGCAAGCTCTTAAATTTATCCATTTACTTTCAGTTTAGTGCATCTTCAAACATCCTTGAACTTCACCTTATTCACTTAGATTCTATTTAAAAAGTTACTATTTTTGGATACTGACAACTGTGTGAAGGTCATAACGAATTGATCAAAGGAGTTAATAAGATTGCTCAGAATCAAATATTTTCTCTAAAGTGATAGAGCTATTTAATGTAGCAAATATTGGCTGTATCTGTGTAATAGTTAATATGCAAAATAAGCACAATAATTAATTCATAGTTTATTTGAACTTGTGTAACTCCCCATTTAAATTTTGCTTTATTAAAGATGATTTTTATTACTTCCCTGTGGCAATCTAACCTTTGGAGAGTGGGAAATTATCCACCATGTGCATTTTTTGTATTCGATTATTAACATCCAATTATGTTCTAGTTAATTTGAAAGTGTTGGAAAGCAAATGACATGTTTTGCTTACTGCAGAAAATCTTGCCATTCAAAATTTTAAATTATTAGATACTCCATTTCTTTATTTGTGATAAGAATACCAATTCGCATAACATCTTATGAAAACTAATGAATACTGTGAGATTAAAATTGGAAGGAGTTACTTATTATTATGTCATAATACTTCTCAAGAAATACCATGCGCATTTGAATTCCTTGTGAAGATGATACAGTTGGAAAATGGAAGAGAAAGATTTTGGATAAAGAATTGGCACATTTTGTGTAGTTGGCCTTTTCAGTTTTGTCTAGCTAAAATAACTTCCTTGGTCTCCCTCTTGCTTTAATTTTTTTTTTTTTTGGAGAGTTTTTCGCTATAGGGTGCGTGCGCTCGCCAGACAGAGAGAGAGAGACATAGAGACAGAAAGCGAGAAATCACCCCCCAGGGGGGATGGTCACGCTGCAATCCCTTCTCCTCCATTCTCCTCTCAGGATCTCGGGCACGCACGCACATATGCCCGGCGTGAGTTTAAGCCACCAGATCCAGGACTCAAACCACAGTCAACTACATGGTAGTCCAGCGATGTAGCCATTATGCCATTTGCTGGTCCCTTGTTTTAATTATTTTCTCTACTTATTTATAGTTTGTTTTGCCTTGCGATGTTAATGAAATTTTTTGCAAAAAATATTTTATTTATTTATTCAATGAATGAGAAAAAGAGAGATAGGTATCTCCTGACCCATGATTGCCCCCAGCCACAGCAAGTTCAGATTGTGGGCATACACATACCTGGGATACTCAGAAAAGTCTCCAGAAATGAACCTGGGACCTTCCCATGTGGGTCTACCTCACAGAGTATTCTGCTTTACAGCTGTACCATTGTCCAGGTCTCTTTTAATGAAATTCTAAAAGGGCATACTCAAGTGACATACAGCTTTATTTCATTGACTAATCCTTTGCTTTTAAAAAAATTATTCTTAAGAAACAAATAACAATTGGGTATATTTATGGAGTACAACATGATGGGTCTTCTTTTATTAATGAGAAAGAGAGATTATGCAGGAGGGAGAGAGAGGAAGAGAGGAATATTTGGCAGGGTCTTACCATGTTGCAAGTCATAATCTTTCTGCCCCAGCCTTGCCATTAGCTAGGAGCACAGGTGCATGGCACCATGGCTGGCTATTTTAAGTTGGTCAAGCAACTGAACCTGGGCCTCCCTAGTATCCTCAGCCACCACCAAG
>NW_006159765.1:791757-825782 GCF_000334495.1 Tupaia belangeri chinensis
AAAGGAAAGGCATATATGCCAGTTATTAAATACTTCCTCTCAGTTAAATCATCACTACTTAAGAGTTTTCTGTGAAAATAATAATACTATCCCTTCAAACTTGAATTTAAATAGACAAGTATAAAATATATGAATAATAATGAACCTGTAGAAAATATTCTAAGTAAATACTAAGTTCTTTTGGCATTAGAAGGTGTTTTAGTTTCTGGGCTGGCAGGTGGCGTGCTGGTTAAAGACACTTGATTCCCATGTGGATGACCACGGTTTGAGTCCTGAACCTAGTGGCTTGTGTTCTCGCTTTCCCTTTCTCTGTCTCTCTCTGAGTAAGTTAAAAATAATAATAATAAATGGAATTAATTACATAAATAAATAATATATATATATATTTTTAAATTCATTTTTGTTTGGGAATCTAATATGTCAGTAATTAAATGGTTGCAAAGGTTAAAGTAAAAATAGAATAACTGTGAGCTGCAAATTTATTTATCTACCTATCTATCTATGATATCTATCTATTGTTTTATACCTGTGTGTGCATATACATTTATACATTACATATCTGCATCTATCTATATCAATAATAATACTAGCCTATCATCACATCATATGCATTTCCTTAATGCCCACTGTCTGGCAGGGGGACATCAACTTAGGCATTAAGTAAATATTCTGAGAAAAATGAGATTTTGTCCTTTCCCTCAAGGAATATGTAAGTTCAGAAATTGAAAGATAGCATATATTATTCTGCACCTAATCTTTTTATGAAATAGTCTTTGTGAGAGTACAGGATTTTCAGGGCTACATAAAAGTAAAAGACAGCAATAGTCCAAGACAATAAGGAAAAAAATAAAAACTCTTTTTTCGAATAATATTTTTTTGCTGTTCAATTTTACCCAAGAACAAAAAATGTCTAGTATTCACTTAAAAATCTAGTTCACTGTAGCCATGTGGAACCTCAACAGCAGATCTCTCATCGGAAACAATACGAGCGAGGAGAGAATGGGAAAATATATTCCAAGTGTTAAGAGAGAAGCAATTTCAGCCAAGAATACTGTACCCGGCAAGATTATCTTTCAGGTGGGAAGAAAAGACAAGAACATTCTCAGATAAACAAAACCTGAAAGAATTTACCAGCACCAGACCAGACCTCCGAGAAGTTCTCAAGTTTCCTGTATCAGGAAAACTAAACACAGATACATGGAAATAAGAGTCCAAAAACTAAGGAAGTAGCCAACATAATTATAGGGACAAGTCTGGAGTTGAAAACTATATCCCAGAATTTAATCAGAAAAATTGAACCAGAACAGAAGATAAAAGTATATGAGACTGATAGGTTCATGCACCTACCATTTGAACAGAATCCTAACCTGTTTCCTGGCTTTAAGCAAAATTCCTTGGCGTTTCTTTGATTTAAGTTAAAACTGGTTTTCTTAGTAGTAACGAGGGAACTCACCTTTGAAAGTAGTCAGGTTATGTAGGAAATTGTGTGATCAATGCAATGTGGGTGGGAAGGGAATGGAGGACAATTTTGGACACTAGAGGTGGTGTGAGAGGAGGGTGGGAAGGGACAGAGGGTCAGAAAGAGGGGTGGAATTAATTCTAGCAACTAGAAGTGGAAATTTATATTTTTTGTAATGCAGTAGGACATGTAGCCCCAGCTAGGTGCTACTTTATAGGATGCGTAAAGTTAGACTTGTGCTCATGGAAATGTGTGTCACCTGTGTTTGCTATGAGGATATTTGGATTGATTAGGGTCTTTGGTGATTCAATAAAATGTGGGGGGAAAACGGTGTAGAAAGCAAACATAGATACCAGAGACAGTGTGGGAGGAGAGCAGGAGGTGGCAGAGGGTAAGAGATAGGGAACTAAGGATGGGGGAAAAAAGCAAAACATACAGAAAACAAGAAATGGAAGATCATTTGCTGACGATAACATGTTTGTTGATGTGCTTGATTGAGACAATATACAGTATACTCTAGATGGAAAATCTCACTTTGTATGCTGTAATGATGTACAGTGAATGAATGCAAATAAATAAATTGAAAAAAAAAGAAAAAAAAATGTCTAGTATTAAACATGTCTTTATACTGATGTCTGTTTTTCAGTAATGCCTTTTTCCTGAAGAGAGATGTAAATTTGAGAACTAAAAGCAATAATACAGGAAGACCTTACTTTACAAGGTATGCCAAAACTTTACCTAAGGATAGAGTGTCTTTAGTGGCAATAAATTCCATAGGAGATTTAGAGACAAGCAAAAACACCACAGAAGATATACTACAACTGGGCCTGCTATTTGAGGCCTCCATTTTTCATTAATATGTATTAAAGAAATCAGTGATTTATCATTGGGATGTGTGTGTTTTCTCTTTCTCTAAAACCATAACCCCAAGGAGTTGGTTTAAAAATTGGAATCATACATAAATAGATGAAAATAGGTAAATCATACAGAATATGCTGTATTATATTATGCCCATAAATAGACTGTTGTAAGACTGAAATTAAATGAAAAATGACCACAAACCATTGTATTATCTAGCTTTCCTGTGGTAGGTAACAATGAAGCGTAGCAGGTAGATAATGCTGCAGAGGTATTCCAGAGCTCTCCAAGGATGGCTCACATGGGAAGGTTCCAGGTTTTTATCTGGAGACTCCCTGAAAACACTACGCACACAAGAGCCAATTGTCTAGCACTGTCTATAGCTGGCAATAGATCATGGCATAGAGACACTGTTCCAGTTGCACACTTCCTACCCCGTCTCTGTCTCTTTCTCTCTCTCTCATTTATGGAATAAATGGATTTAATAAGCAAAAGCAAGGGATTACAGCATGACCAAGCTCCATTGGAAGGGGTGCTTTCTCCTTCTGTCTCCCTGTCAGTCTCTGGTGAGTACATGTGTCCTCTGGCAAATTAAAAAGAGAGAGAGAGAGAAGAGGAAAACAAAATGTGTGCTCCTCTTATCACCCTCCCCCAAAAAATAACAATAAAAACTAAGAAACCTAAACTATTAGTGGCTTATAATAGGAGACCTTTATTTATCATACACATTATAGATGCATGACTGTGAACTAACTAATATTCCTTTGCTTCATGAGCTTTCTCATTCCAGGACAGGTTGAAATAGCATACACTATTTAGGACATAATGCTGACTAAACAGAGGGAAAAAAAAAAAGTAAACCATATAGCAACTCCTAAAATATCTGGTAGGACGTGGCTTACCTCAGTTCTGCTCAGCAGATGTCTAAATCCAAGTAGAACAAAGATGAGGAATGTGCTTCTACCGTAACATCGCTGAAAGTCAGTGGGTCACACCAAGATTCCACAATCCTCTAACATGGAAGGGGAGAACATATACTGGAAGACAATACTACACTTTCATATATGTAGATTAAGAAAGCTCGAATAAAGAGACTTACCTTTGAGCTCAGTCATGATTTGAACCAGGAAGCTGAACATAATCGTAAAGGCAGAATGGCACGTCAGGTGTTTTGGTTTTGCAGAACGAAATGTAGAAGTAACGACTAGTAAAAGGAAAATAGAGAACATAGCCCAAGAATAACCAAGCAGGACTAATACTATTGAAATTTTTCAAGTTTGTAGTATAATTATGATTACTATAATAATAATTACATTAGTATAATTAATATAATGTTCAATGAACATTACAATGTTTAATTTATTGTGAAGACAGAACCATTCTAAAAAGTAAAATAGCGCAATTTGATTGGCACTCTCATTTTTCTGCCCACCTCCAAATATACTTTTAATTTACTCAAATTTTTGTTAGTTTTTGATAAAATATGAATATAAACAGCTTTGCCAAAATCAAGGCATAGGGTATTGCTGAAGGCAGGGGACAGGTAACCCATCTCCATGACAAAAGTTTTCCATATGGAGACACTGCATGAGAAATATGTTCCTTACCTTCCTTCCTAGTTTTTTGCACATAATGAAGATTAATGTATCTTGTCTGATTATAAGAGTCACTTATAGTACTCTACAACAAATAGATCACCAAGCTCCAGAATCAGAATATACAGAGGACAGAGTCTTAATTTTGTGTTTTTTAATAGACACAAAGGAATTATTTTGGCTTAGTAAATTTGGGATATATTTGAGTATGGCATAAGTATGCTCAATACATGGATATAATAATATCAAACATTATTCCATATTTTTTGTTTTTCTTTTTTGCCACATTCAGTATAGCGTTTATAAATATCTGGTGACCCCTTCCATGAGAAGCTTATATTTTTCAATCTGGACAACTAAGTCATAGCTTTGTGTTTATGTGATACAAAATCATCCCCCAGGGGAGATGGCCATGCCACAATCTCTTATCCTCCATTCTCCTCTTGGGATCTTGGGCATGCACACATACATGCCCGGCGTGAGTTTAAGCCACCAGGTTCAGGACCTGAACCAGTGTCGCTTACATGGGAGTCCAGCAACATAGCCATTATGCTAACTGCTGGTCCCAAAGTAATTATTAAAGAAAGAAAAAATAATCAACCCTGTCAAAAATAGCACATAAACAAGAAATGAAGACAGAATTTGCTATTAGACTTAGTAATGTGGTGGCCTTTGGGATATTCATATTCTCTGTCTCTTTCTCTCTGTCTGGAGAGCACACACGTCCCATAGCAAAAACCTCTCCAAAAAAATTTTTTTTTCTTTGATTCTGGGACACCTACTTTCTTGATTATTATTATTATTATTATTTTCTTCTTCTTAGCTTTCTAATTCCTCCTCTTCTCTATTTTTTTTTCCTGGATTTTTATCTTCTTGAAGTCTAACCATTACAATGCTCCAAAGCTCACTCAGGATTTCTAAGCCATTATACGTATAATCCTTTAGTGACTCATTAATGATGTGACTAAAATAACTAGTGGGTCTTTCAAAATGTATGTGTCAATTCATGAACTTTATTCATCCACATTTCACAATACCTTCACATCTCATCAGAATAAAAGTAAATGTCCCATGAATACTTAGCCCAATTTTGTCTGATTTCACTTTCTTTCTGATTTTTTTCCCTTTTTCTTTCATCATTGCTCATGAAGACTACACCACACTAGTGAATAATTTTTCCTTCTTTTGAGTTTACTTAACTTGTTTTCCCATAAAAGATAAAGAAACAAACAGACAGAGGAGATTTTTTGAGTGCTCAGCATATAGGAATATCAGTCTTAAAAAGGTATACATCATTTCTACCAATCTAGTTATCATTGTAGTAGTGCATCATTTTCCAGCACTCAATAACCTTTCTTTTTACATTGTTCTTCAAAATGTTTAGCTGCCATCTGTAATAGGATATGTTTTCATTATTTGCTTTTTGACTTATCTCCTCCTTTACAGTATGAATTCTACTGAGTGAGCAACTTGATTCAGTTTTGTTCACCACAATATCCCAAGTAAGATTTCAATTGTTTTCATTAAATGTAATAAACAACTAAAAAAGTTAAACAATAAAAAATTAAATAACTGAGTATTCCCAAAGATCTACCACACACTGTGTAATTAGTACGTGTATAAAGCTTGTCAGGCTGCAATGTTACCAGTATTAAATATCTCACTACTGTTTCAGTAGAGTGGTGTGAAGAAAGAAAGGAAAACATTTATCATAAAATTTTTGTAACACTTAAAAAGCATAAAATAAGTGGTAGTTATAAGGATTGTGAATTAGGCTGACTTTTGTCAACTGCCTTAGAAATCTTAAATAAGAGTAGCAATCTTAGATTAGTTAATCTGTCAACTTTGGGGATGTTATTAAAATGGAAGGTCTCTAGATAAAGAAAAGAAAAATGTTGTCCCTAGAATCAGAGGAAAAACTATTAAAAATTAGGTCTGTAATTAGATTGTAGGTGTTTCAGGACTGTAAAAGAAACTAAAGGTAAAAGTTCTTTTATGTTAAATTAAGGTACTGAGGGGACCAGCAGTTGGTGTACTGACTCCCATGTAGTTGACCTAGGTTCAAGTTCCAGACCGGGTGCCTTAAAGTCATGCTAGACACGTGTGTGTGTGTGTGCCCAAGATCCAGAGAGGAGAATGGAAGAGAAGAGATTGTGTTGTCGCCATACCCCCTGGGGGAGTGATTTCTCGCTTTCTGTCCCTCTGTCTCTCTCTGTCTTTCTGGCGAGCACATGCACCCTATAGCAAAAACCTCTCAAAAAAAAAAAAGGCTCTGTCTGGGTGAAGTGGTAACAACCCCCTTCCCTGATAAGAAAAGGGTATTTGGTTCAATTTACTTCATAAATTTGTAGCTTGAGAATCCTACTACATTCATAGAAGGTACTTTTTCAGTCTTACAAGATTTTGGCAGCCTCAGACTACTTGTAGAAGAATCTTTAAAAACTAGTCCATGGTTTGATACCTTCCAATCTTTTGGTTTCTGCCATAAAGTGCTGACATTTGGTATCAATTTAGTGGAGACATGTAATACCTCTCTTTTGTTGCCTGACTTCCTTTGCTTAACAGTAAATCTCCCATATTCATCCATTTTCTTTCAGATGCCAAGGTCTCATTGTTTTTTATGATCCTAGAGATAATACAGTGGAGGAGTCCAACCCGGTGGGGCCCCAGGATCTATTTTGAGCCTTTGACCTATGAGCAAAGCTTGGGTCGACTCAGCATGTTTGCAAGGCCACTTGTTGTATGCTCCAGAGACTGCAGTAGCCTTGCTGGGAAGTGACCCCCACCCCCCGACTCCCTGATATACTACTATAAAAGAATTACATAGTTCTCTCATACATCCTGAGTATATGATAAGATTTCTTGAAAGTCCCCCAACCGTTCCCCTTTGTCCTGACCACCTACTGTTAATTACAATGCTTCATCTCTGTGGTCACAATAGAGGGTGTGATGAAGTTACATCTAGACAGAAATCTTCTTGACCATTGGAAGGCCCTTCAAGACACATTTAACATAAACTTAAAAATAACCTTTTAGGCCAAAACTGGCCCAAGACACTCCTGTCCCATGGTAGCTAATGTTCTAACAAAATACATAACAGTGGTGCCACAGGCACAATAGAATGCTTAGGTATACCACAAACACACTTTAAAGTTCTTCATTAACTTGTTAGTCACTTCACCACCAGTTGAAAAAGCTGTTTAAAGTATCCCCACCCTTACCAAGTGAAATAGATAAATATATTAGGATTCCTTGAATTAAGTTTTAGATCCCCATAAAATTATATAATTATATAAGTATCATTCTTTATTGAGATCCGTAAGAACTATACTTGAGATTTTCTTTTCTTAGCATCATGCTCAGTAATCACAAGATGGCTGCTGCCGTATCAGCTGATAATTATCTCTGCTTGCTGAAGCTGCTTTCTGGAAACTGCATTCCATGAGGACCTGCCTACGTTAAACAAATAATTGCTGGACTGCAATAGACCCACTCTTAATCCAACCCTTAATGGAACCTATGTTCCCTATTGTTAAAACTTTATGAACTGATCATTAGAACATATAGCCCCTCACCCATTTACTTGCATGTATCACATTTTCAATAAAAAGGCACGATAATTCTTAGCAGTGGTCACTCTACAGAAAGCGATCTCTGGTGGGGTGGGGGGGTGTCCGACTGAGGATGTGCATGAAAGAGACACCAAGGCCTCAGTCTTTCCTTCCTGTGCTGTCTCTGACGAGATAATCCCCTGCCGCCAAAGCTGGACCCTGGCAATACAGGAAGGAGATGAGAAATGGTAGAGTGTGAGAGAGAGGGAATCAAGAGGAAAAAGAAAGAATGAAATATTTAAGGGATACAAAAATGGAAAATTATCCGTTGATGATAATGTGTATGGTAATATCATTGACTGAACCAATATGCAGTATATTCATGGTGGGAAAACACATTTGGTATGCTGTAGTGATACACAGTGATTGAATATAAAAAAGTTTTAAAATAAATAAATAAATAATATCTGATCTATTTTGATGTCAATAACAGGTAATTTGGCCAGTGTAATTTAAGAGAACAGAGGTGTATTTAGCTCGATTTTGGAGATTGACAAGTTCAGAGCCAACATCTGGTGAGGGTGCTCTTGCTGAGTGATAACATGGCAGAGGGCCTCACACATAGGCAGGAGGTTGAGCAGAGTGTATATGTGTCTGTTTATCCTAGTTCTGGTTGTATTCTCTCTACTTATAAATCGACCAGTATTCAGGTCCAATCTTAATCATCTTTCAATGTCTTGATCCCATAGGTGGATTAAATTTCCACTTAATACCATTCTAATATATCCAAACTTCAACACATGAATTTGGAATGGTGGGATATATTAAAACCATAACAAAAATCTTTCTAGGTTGGAAGTCTCACAAGATAATGAGAGTTTCCTTAAGTTTTACTCAGGCCTACATTCACTACTTTTAATGACTATGGTCAAGTGACAGGATAATGTGAGTAGAGCTATCTATCCCTCTACAGAAGGAAGTAGATCAATCAAAGAGTTATAGTACCTGGTTAATACATAGCATGAGATTAAGGACAATAATAAGGAAGTTGATGCAGAGATGAACACATTGGAAAGGAAGAGAATATACAATGGACACTATTGATAATAATAAAAGTCTGCATCACACGATTTCATAGATATGACTGATACATTATAGTTTGGACATAATAATGGTTTAGAGTAAATGAGGGATACATGTCAAACTTACCTAGGTTAGAGTTTTCATAAAGGGGTCAGGAGCCTGTGAAAGGTGTGTGCATACATTATAGAACAGATTATTTTTTAATCTGACTTATTTTTGAGAGATTTTTGCTATAGGCGCATGCGCTCGCCAGACAGAGAGAGACAGAGAGACAGAAAGTGAGAAATCATCACCCAGGGGGGATGGCATGCCACAAACCCTTCTCCTCCATTCTCCTCTCAGGATCTTGGGCACACACACACACGCGCCTGGTGTGAGTTTTAAGCCACCAGGTCCGGGACACGAACTGCGGTCGATTACATGGGAGTCCAGCGACATAGCCATTACACTAACTGCTGGTCCCAGATACTTCTTTAAATAAATCATTAAGGTATGTAGTGCTGAGGCATTAATAGCATCATTGAGAAGCTCAGGAGTAGCACTTTACTTGCCAGAGTTGTGGTTAGGACTAGTTTCCATAGAATTGGGCTTTCTAGGGACCAGCAGTTAGCATAATGGCTATGTTGCTGGACTTCCATGTAGTCGACCACGGTTCAAATCCCGGAACTGGTGGCTTAAACTCACTCCGGGTGTGTGTGCATACATGCCCAAGATCCCGAGAGGAGAATGGAGGAGAAGGGATTGCGGCGTGGTCATCCTCCCTGGGGGGGTGATTTCTCGCTTTCTGTCTCTCTGTCTCTCTCTGTCTGGCAAGTGCACGCACCCTATAGCAAAAACCTCTCTCAAAAAAAAAAAAAGTTGGGCTTTCTAAATTTAACAATGATGAGAGAAATATGGAAGAGAAAACCCAGCTGGTGGCATTTAAACATGAGGAAAAAAAGTAAGGTAATACCACAATGGCCAGTAATTCCAGAATGACAACCAGGGGACCTTGAACTGCAGGAATCTGGAGCAATGGCTAGTAGACTATGACATTCAAGATGTAGGATACATTGACTGCAAAGAATAATATTCTGTGGTTTCCATGACTAAGTTATATCAATAGTTTCTGAACAAGTGGCTAATATCAGTCACTAAACTCAACACTGCCTTACCTAATTTCTAAGTCTGAGTCATTTCTTAGACACAGAAGCCATCAAATGAAGAGGAAGTCCTTTACCCCTGAAGAAAGACTGAAATGTCATGGAAAGAATATAAGAAATATTTTTTCACTAATTCCTCAAATGGACCAATGACAATTCACTAGAATAATTGTAGCCAGAAAAGGAGATACTCAAGTCTAAGATGATAATTATATAGGAAATTCCTAAGTAGAGATATATGAAGACTACTATAAATTGATTTCTTGGTCAAAGTTTCTCACTGATCATCTCATGAATACAAGGAACATACTTCCCTAGCCCTGAATGCGTAACAGTATGAATGTGCATAACATGCATCACCGAGCTCTCTGAAATACAGAATAAAAGTCACCTTTGTAGAAAGATCAAATGCAAACTCTTAAAAATACCTACAGTCTCCCTCTGCACCCACCATGAGCCAAGTTAAATCAGAAGTAATATGACCTACCAACTTGTGTTGCAGAGATGATTTATACCCTCAAGGGCTATGGTCCTCATCATAGTTTGTTCAGTTCAATTCACCAATATGACCACTACAAAAGTTAGATGGATAATGGAGAATGACAGTTGAATCTTGAATATACAGTCAAGTGATAGTCCCAATCATAGTTGTGCTGGTGTAATTTCTGCACTGAAACATACTGTCACAGCCTCTGGAACTTGGTATGTGACTATTGATCTGATGAATGCATTTTGTCAATCTCCATCAGGAAGGATGACCAAAATAGTCTGCATTCACATGGGAAAGACAGTGGTTCATATTCACTGGGTTATCCCAGGGCTATGTTAATTCTGCTCTCTATTACAATGTCGTCCAAAGGGACCTTGATTGACTTGACATTCTGCAAACATTTGCAAATATCATACTGATCCACTGTATTGATGACATTGTGCTTATCAGACTTGGTGTACACAAAAAAAGGCAGGTACTTTGGATGTCCTTGTAAGGAAAATGAGCTGAAAAATCGGGGAGATAAACCTCAGAAACATTCGGGGATCTACAAATTAATGAAATTATTAGGCATCTACTGATTTATGCTATGTCAGAATGTCTTCTGTAAGGTAAGGGAAGGGTGAACAGAATATTTCATGGAACTCTTTAGATTTTAGTAGTACTATAGAACTAAGCATAGATCATCTTTTACACACATATAATTTCAAGGTTTTGCCGTAGAATGTGTCTGCTTGCCTGAAAGAGAGACAGAGAGAGACAGTGAGAGATAAAGTGAGAAACCATCTCCCAGAGGGATGGTCATGTAAAGATGTCTTCTCCTCTATTCTCTCAGAATTTTGACACACACACACGTGCCCAGTATGATTTCCAAGCCGCTCATTCCAGGACTCAAACCACAGTCAGCCATGTGGGAGTCCAGTGCACCACTCCACCATCTGCCATCCCATACAACATTTTAAACAATTTATTTAATGGGTACCTCTAGAGGAGAGGGCTCTGTAATAGTTTACACCTCTTCCATAAGCTGGTTTTCTACTCAGGTCAGGCCAGTTATGTCATTCTAGAATAGATATTTGTGAAGTCAATGACAATTTTCTTCTGCAGCAGAAATTAGAAATACTTTTTCTGTAAAGTCACTTGGCCAAAATAGAAAAAAAAAAATAAATTAACCAGGGCACATCAACTGTCTATATAATAGGAATTAACCACCATGAGCTGGATATTATAAAATCAATCAGGTCAAAGTCCAGGAGCAGTTCATTATGTGATAAAAAATGGCTTATTCAGGACTTGGTCTGACCCTGTTCAAAGAGCTTAAGTAAATTGCACAAACAGGTAGGTGATTCTGATACCATGGCATCTACTTCTATTGCAATGAAACTTTTATTCATCCCTAAGCTAAGAACTCATAGAGAATTTTTCTTTGACATGCTGTTAGAAAAGAAAAAAAAAAACTATATATTAGACCTGGCTCATGGATGATTCATTTTGATGTGATACTGTGAATTGACAATAGACTGTTCCCTCATGACAGTGCAACTCAAAGGTGGCCCCAAACAGCAGTGGAAAATGGACAGAGATCTGAGTAGTACACATGCTTAATCCCTTTGGTTGAAGGTAATTGTGGTCTGAAGCTAAATATATACTTGGGAGTTGAACCAATGATTTGGACGTTTGTGAGGGTCAAGAAGAAATAAGCTTATACATTTGGAAAAGAGAGGTCTGAGGAAAAATATGTTGTATTATAGTTTCCTACCTCTACTGTACCAAATTAGAAAAATGCAGTGGTGTAAAACAACACAAATGGTTGATTTTACACATGTGGATGTTAGAAGTCTAAAACGAGTATGGCTTGCCTATAATCAAAGTGTGGGCAGAGCTGCATTCCCTTCTGGAAGTCCCAAAGGAGAATTTGTCCTTTGCTTCTTTCTAGTTCTAGAAGCTTCCCACACTTCTTAGCTTGCAGCCTCTTTCTGGCTTCTGTATCACCCATGGCCAGTCAAGTCTGCCTCATATCATATCACTCTGACACTGTCTCTTCTGCTTTACTTTTCCACTTACATGAGAAATCATTCAATTATATTTGGCCTACCTGGATAATTCATATAAATATTCACATCTCAAGGCCAGATAATTAGGCATCTTAATTCCATCTGCAATCTTATTTATCCTTTGAGATTTTATATTCAAGTTTTCACTGGACTCAAAGGTTAGAACTTGGACCTTTTAGGAGGCCCATTATTTTGTCTTCTATCTATTGGAAGTGAGATCATGTATAGATATTAAGGTCTTGTATCATACCCACCAGAAAGCCATTACTACAGAAAAGGTCATTCTAACTGTCTGACTTGATTCTTAGAAACACAGCGTGTGCCTTAAGCTGCCCAGGGTTTATGCCATGCTCCTGGAAGGTCCTCAGCAGGTTAGGCTCCACTCACCCAGAGCAATACTCTTTGCTGTCTCTCTTCTTATCCTATTCTAACATCCTTCATTCCTTTACAATAATTTAAAAACTAGTGTGTATCAGGAATTATTCTGTAATTTTACCATAATAACGTAAAGATAGCAGTTTGGAAGTCAAAGAGATCAATTTGAATCTTGACTACTAACCGATTTTGTGGCCAGTGATAATATGTTTAATTATTCTTAGTTATTAGTGTGTAAATTCTGTTAAATAATACCTAGGTCTATTGTTATTTGGAAGTCAAAGAAGTAAATATGTGAAAAGCTGAAACAAACAAACAAACAAAAACAATGTTCACACTAAAATAGTTCTCATCAAATAGTGGCTATTGATGTTAGTAGTATAAGCTATTTTTTAAGCATAGATGGCCATAAAGGATAGGGATCCCTAAAGAAATAAGGTAAAATATCCATAGTGATCACATTTTACTTACTATTACTTACTTACATTTAAAACTTTGCATATTTTATACTTATATTACATATACATACATACATTATACTTGACATATTTAAAACTTATATTACTACCATAATCAGAAAATAAATCATTAAAAAAACATTAAATTTTCATAAAAATCTTCTACCCTAGTTTTTATTTAGTGATTCTCACCATGTGATTATTGAATTATAGGCTGCCATAAGAAAATGCTGTATAAATAATTATGATGGCTATGGAGGAAACTCATATAGAGCACTGAGGTCAAGATTACAGATGATCAGACCAACAGTAAGGTTATTGGGACAATAATAAATAGATCTGGGAGAAAATAGCAGAAAAGAGGTTGATGCATTCTATAAAATATGACCATGGTGGAATGTTGGAAGGGTATCATTTTTAACAGTACGAATGGAGTATGACTGTAGAGATAATGAACTGCCCTCATCATTATATATTGACACTTAACCCCAGGTTAAGACCTTTGTTGTACTTAATGATGCAATTACTAGGTGGAATACTGAGTGCTTTGAATATCAAACATGAAATGCTGTGTAAATGTCTTGAGAGACCATAACTGTGTAAACAGGTCTTGCCATTAAGCTTTGCTATTCACTTCTGTCCTTGTAGGGCAAATATGACAAACCTGATGTCACTAACTCAAGAATTCAGGTTTAGAGGGGGAGTCAAACTGAAGAATGATAAGACGTAAACAAGAGTCACCCAGGGAGAAAAGCAGAGCGGGGTAACTTAATCACTGAACCCATCACACAACATGGTGCTAATCTAAGAAAGCTTTAAAAGATCTCACACTCTACCTTGAAAAATAATCCCAGTGCAGCTAAGAAATATCTCCACTGCCACAAATAAATGTTCTGTGTCAGATGAGATATGTATTACTTGAGATAGTACATATAATCACAGGTGCATGAGGGGATTTTAAAAAGTTCATGGAAAATGGAATTAAAATGGGAGTTTATCTTGGTGCAAAAATATTTTGAAATCTCTACATAGTTATAACATAATATGCATTTTCAGTGACCTTGTTGAAGATCCTGCATATATGTGTGTGTTTGTAAAGATATGGGTTTGCTCTCATCAGGAGCTTGGGGCCAGGGGAACCAGCAGTTAGTGTAATGGCTATGTCGCTGGATTCCCACGTAGTCGACCGTGGTTCGTGTCCCGGACCCGGTGGCTTAGAACTCACGCCGGGTGCGTGTGCATGCATGCCCAAGATCCTGAGAGGAGAGTGGAAGAGAAGGGATTGTGGCGTGACCATCCCCCCGGGTGGTGATTTCTCGCTTTCTGTCTCTATGTCTCTCTCTGTCTGACGAGTGCCCTATAGCGAAAACCTCTTGAAAAAAAAAAAAAAGAAGGAGCTTGGGGCCCACAATGGTTCTACCATTTGAAATAGTTTTATTTTCAAAGTAGTGCTTAAAATGAGCTAAACATATCAATTATTATGATTTCATCATGATCCTTGATTTCATGGGTAGAAATTACACATACAAACCAGGCGAGGTCTAAATATAGAAAATATAATCAGCACTTGTTGTATTCACCAAGAGATGAGCTAGAGATGAATTTCTAACATGACTTGGCTTGAGGAACAAGCTCCTGTCAGGAAATGAACCAAACTTTATTTCTTTATGATTCTGTATGATGCATTCACAGGTTAGTCTGTGTAGAATAAGGAATATTATACTTAAAAGAAAATAAACAAAGTAAAAATACCCAGTTGTACACTTTAAATGGTGCAGAATTTGTAAACCAGCAAATGTACAAATCTAATGCAATCTGGTTTTCAGAGGGCTTATTTTCCATGTCCCTTGCTCCGCTTTTCTCAAAATATGCTTTTTTAATGCTTTTGTTTTTAAAGAATGTCTGTTGAATGTAAATATATTAGGTTGAGTTTAACCCCAAGTATTAAATAATTAAGTAATAGAATATGTGTGTGTGTTTACACAACCTAATATAATTTTCATAATATCCAAATATAGATGCATGTATATATATATATATACATATATATATATAGGTAGGCATATATGTACATGTATATATAGACATATACGGATAGATTTTTTTTATCACTTTCAATGAATAATAGAAATGTATTTTCCATTAACCTTTCAAGTTTTTCCCATAACTCTGATTATCATTGTATAGCCCAAATGTCCTTTTTGTTTGCTTGTTTTTAGTTTTGCCTGAGAGTGCAAGCACTTGCTGGAGAGAGACAAAGAGACAGAATGAAAGAGCGAAAATAGAAAAACACATCCCATGGTGGGTGTGGTCACGCCACTGTTTCTTCTTCATTATTTCTCCCTCCTTGTGGAATTTTGGACACATACATACATACACACACAAGCACACACACACACACACACACACACACACACACACACACACACACACGGAATGCTCCTCAAACTACAAGGTCCAGGACTCAAACCACATAGTCAGCCATGTGGGATCCAGCTGCCTTAACCATGTTCCACGGCTTGCCCCACTCAATTTACATCTAAAAACGTTTTAAAAAATCAGGGTCCATCATAGATGTACAGATAGGTCTCCTAAATGACCCATTAAGTCCATTCTTGGGTATTTATCCTAAAGATAGGAAAACACTCAGAAAGAAACACTGTCACAGTCATGTTTATTACAGCATTATTCACAGTGGCTAAGACTTGAAATCAACCTATTATAAGTGTCCAAGTACATATGACTGGATTGAAACAATGTAGCACATAACACTATGGAATACTACTCAGTCATAAAAGAAAAAAATAAGATCCTGTCATTTGATACAAGGTTGACAAATATAGAAGATTGTATGCTTAGCAAAGCAAGCCAGACTAGGAAAAACAGACTTTGTATGTCCTTCTCCCTTCAATATGTTCAGAATGCCTGTACTTTATGACAGAAACTGAAAGATTGGGAAACATAATAGCAATCAGCAAGGGTAGATACCATATAACGTATAAAAGGGGTGTACAGTGGAGGTGTCAGGGAGATTAAAAGGAATATATAAATGACACAGAATGGAAAGGTGTTGCATATGGTACTATCTTTGATTTGCTTGACATGTAATGCATTTATGCTTTGAAAACCCATATTGTATGCTATAAAAATGTATAATGATTAAATATAATTTTTTTAAAACTTGCTATAGTTTACACATACTTGCTGGCTGGAGACAGAGAGAGGGAAAGTGAGAAACAGCAGGTGGCCACATTGCAATCCTTTCTCCTCCTTTTTCCTCTTGGGACTTTAGGTATGCATCCACATTCCCCAGCTTGTTTTTCAAGCCTTTGGGTCAGGCACTTGAGCTGCACTGCTGGCTGTGTGGAATCTAGCCACCCCAAGGACTGCACCACTGGCTCAGGGACCCAAAAGCACGTCAAGAAATGTTTTTTTAATCTGGTTCTTATTGCTCATTCCTATGGAAAGCTTCTTTTTCTATGGCTCCTTTAAAAGAAGTTTTAACATCTTTATCGTCATTACCTTTTATAGAGGAAAATGAATAATAGAATTAAACAAACTTAATTAAAATTAAGTGCAATTTTGTTTAGATGACATTCAAGAACTTACTGATTAAGTAATTGATTGCAAATATCAGAGTTATTTGGCCAGACTGCCTTCTCACCATATAATTAAGCAGTTAGTAAAAATTTAAATGTCAAAGAGTATATCTTTTAAAATTACAATAATTTACATTAGGTTTCTTAATATAACTTAGAAAAGGGCAGTCTGTAGTGAGGAAGAAATAAACATTTCCAAAAAGATTGTCTCTTTCCAAAACCCAAGTTGCTTGTCATAAAGACACAAATTCTAAAACAGTTCCCAAGTGAACTGAGAATAAGAAATGTGTTTAGTATTTAGTTTAAAAATAAGCACGACGACTTCACAGCTCTTCTTATCAAGAACGTAGTCTGTTTTTGTACCTTGTGAAAGTGGGTTTTGTGACTTGGTCTACTAGACCAGGGCAGAAGTGCTGCTATGTGCTTCTAGCCAGACATCAGAGGGCCACAGTTTCCTTGGTGCCATCTGAGATCCAAGCCACTAGATCTGGAGATTTTGATGGCAGGGAACATGAAAGAGGATGGATACATTTTGGTCAATCGGCACAACAAATTACCTGAGAAAACTGGGAGTGAGAGTGAACCCACAGTGAACAGCAGCCCGCCCTGCTCACGAGAAGAGCGCAGCGTGTGCGTGATCTCAGGGGAAATCACCAGAATAAACACGCAGGCTGAGCTCAGCCAGAACCTAAAAATTTCCAGCACATTGATGATTGGTTTACGCTTTTGAGTACAGGAGTACCAAATCCTTCCAAAGTATTATGTATTTGTTTTTCTTATATTAAAATTTGTCTTTAAATCCATCTCTCTTATCCTCTCTTTTTTTTCTCTCTCTTCCTAGATTTCATACAAACACACAAGAGAGAAGGATTATGTTTGGTGTGAACATGAATCAATTTCAGTAGCTACAAATGCTAACATACAGTAATTACTGTATATCCTTACTCACATATCCTGAAATTATAAGGAAAAATACATTCATGGTTTACCACGCCAAACTATTAACATGCTCTATATTAGTCTCTCTTTCTTTCTCTCTTTTTCTCTTTCTCTCTTTTTTTCTGTCTCCCTAAAGAGTCAAAGTAAAATTGCCGAGGCACTCCAAAAGAATCTTCAATCCACCCAATCTCGACCAGCCCTGATCATGTGTGCCTATTTCTATTGTGCAAAGAGAAGCCCCGAACACTGAACTTGGGACCTTTCCATGAGGGACCATGTGCTACTGCTGTGCCACTATCTGGTCCCATTTTATATTTCTAATTTAAAGACATTGGCAAGCATAAGGTCTGTGCTTGCAAGTACAAGCACTGGCTTCCCAATTTACTTTTCAGCAAAGCCTTTACCCATAGCCTATTTAAAAGGCAACTAATAACTGGATTACCAATGTTTTGACCGATAGCACCTGTGAAGATGTTAAAACAGTCAGTAGTAAAATTGTCTTAGAATAATTTATACAAACAAAACTTCTGAATTTTTATTTAGAAAGATCTTCTTCAAGAATAGGTCATTGGCTAGCAGATCAAAATGAGGCATTGCATATAAAAATAAACTTCACTTTTGCAATTTGACCAGAGGCTAGCTTTGATCATAAAAACTCATTTCCATTTCATTAATTTCTCTGTTCTCAACATTAAGTGCATTCATTCCTTTTCCCAAGTTATGGGAGTAAAAGTGATTATGCTTCCTTCAAGTGAATTCAATAGATTTTTTAAGTATTTTAAGTATATGTATAGTTAATTAAAGTAAAATTTGTATCATAAACCTAGAAAGCTAAAGTACATCCATATTTTTATCAATTGCTCAATACATTTAGAGTTATAAAATTAATGATCTGATATTTAAAATTATCTCTTTTTTTTTTTTACTTTTAATTTATTTTTCTTTTTTTTTAGGTTTTTGCCATAGGGCACATATATTCACTGGAGAGAGAGAAACAGACACAGAGAGGGACAGAAAGGGAAAGTGGAAAATCTGCCTCCCCCCTGGAGGATAGCTGTGCTGTATTCCCTATCTGGGCATTCATACACACACACAGGGCATGATTTTCAAGCCACTGGATCCAGAGCTTGAGCCAGGTTGGACATGTAGGAGTCCAGTGGCATAAACACCATATCACCTTTTGGCCCCTGAAATTCTCTTTTTACTATGTTTTAGTCTGAGGCTTTATAAAATATGATGTGAATAAAAATAAGATAATAAAAATATGTAATATTTCTCTGAATGACATGTTAGAATGAATACTTCAAAGAAAAGATTTTATATTCATATTCAATCTATACACAATAGATTTTTCTTTTTACACTTCTACTCTCCTGAAAAATTATAATAAATAAAGCAATGAAAAGCTAAAATATTTATCTCTATTTCTGCATTTTGTGCCAATTTGCAGAAAATAATTCTGGAGAATATTTTCATTTCAGACTTTGTATTCAATAAATATTTGCTAAAGTAGATTAAGAATTTTTATTAAACCATAATTTTCATAAGAACTAAGTAATTCAGTCATAGCTATACTCATAAGGATAATGTTGAGCAAATTATATATACCCTAGCTTTACATTTTTCTACTACAGCTATTCATATGTAAGTTTGACATCAATTTTTATTATTTCATTTAAGCTTTTCTAATTAATTTTACACATTTGCAGTTAGAGAAAAAACTATTCAGAATGACAGTGACATAGGGAAACAGAGTGGTATAAAAAGTGAACTTGGATTTTAAAATTTAAACTTCATCTCTAAATATGTTATTTTTATGTTCTATATGACTGTGAGTGCTTTTGTGTTTTATACATCAACCATATTTTAAAAAGAAATAACTTCATTAAATGTGAAATAGTTGTGAATAAAGAGAAACAGAGAGAAAAAAAAACTACATAGTATTGAACATTCTTTCACCTTGAATTCTATAAGAATTTAATGACTTCTGAGCATCTAGGGTAGTTTGAATGTCATATCCTATGTTTTCTCAGTTGTTTTCTTTTGGAAAATTCATTCATTTAATAAACTTTTACTACTCGTTAGTTGTGATGTTCTAAAACAAAGAGGTGGGACCAACAGGTGGTGTGGAGGTTAAGGCTGCTGGATCCCACATTGCTAACTGAGTAGTTCCAGCAGCATGAAAGACACTCGGGGCACATGTACATGTGTGCCCAAAATCCTGAGAGGAGAACGAAGAAGGGACTGTGGCATAGTCATCCCTCCATGGGGAGGCGATGATTTCTCACTTTCCCTCTCTCTTTGTCTCTCTTCAGCAAGTACAGGCACCCTAGAGCAATAAATAAATAAATAAATAAATATAAAAAAGGTAAACAGGAAAGAAAATAGATGAACATAATAAATATGTATGGATTGTAGAAGGTAAAAGAGATCATTTGTGATCCTTTGGAGCTTTGGTGCTTTGATTTTATCCCTTACCTAGAAATAATTATAATAAAGTTTCTCTTTTTTTCTTTTTTTTTTTAGGGTTTTATAATAGGGTGCATACACATCCAGAGAGAGACAGTGAGAGATGTGTGTGAATGTGTGCCCAAAATCCTGAGAGGAGAAACCACCCCTTATGGAGAATGGCCACACTACAGTTCCTTCTTCTCTACTCTCCTCTTTGGATTTTGGGTACACAAAACACATACGCAGCATGATTTTCAAGCCACTGGGTCTGGGACTTGGATCATAGTTGCCCATATGGACGTTTGGTAACTTAACCATCACACCACCTGCTGTCCCTGATATAACAAAATACTGTATAGACAACAAAATTATTGCCAACTCAACAAGAGGAAATAGGGATTTGACTCTACTTTTGAGAGATGAGAGTTGAAGTAGAGTAGAAAATGTTGGAGAGCAAAATATTCAAAATGAATAAAAGAACATACTCTTTAAAAAGCAAAAGCATGATTGAAACTTGAAATTAAAAGCATGCTCTAAAAATGGTAATCTATGAAGGTGGTATTAACTTAGAATATGCGAGTCTATATATACATGGAGGAACTGATAGTGGGAATGTTGTAATAAATTAGAGAAATATGCTATTGCATTATGAAATATGAAATATACAGAGAATGAAATATACAGTTATTTCACTGAGGATTGGGGCAGGGCGGGAACCAAGTCCACAAAGGTCTTTTCCAAAACACTTAGTTTTGAGATGTATCTTGAAAGAATAATTGTTTAAATAGATATAAGAAATAAAGTATTTATTTTTTATATACCAAAAATGGTGTTATCTAGTGTTAATTTTTATAATTTAAAGAAATGGCAAATAATTCATTCTATCAGAACTATAAATTTGTTATGTTATATTTAAAATATAAGTTCCTCAGGACCAGCAGATATTGTAATGGTTATGGTGCTGGACTCCCACATGGCTAATTGTGGTTCAAGTCCTGCACCTGGTAGCTTGAAACTCATGCCAGATCTGTGTGTGTGTGTGTGTGTGTGTGTGTGTGTGTGTGTGTGTGCCTGCCCAAAATCCTGAGAGGAGAATGAAGAGAAAGGATTGTGGTTGTGGTGTGGCCATCCCTTGTAGGAGTTGATTTCTTACTTTCTGTCTCTCTCTCCAGCAAGCATATATACCCTATAACAAAATTTCTCTAAAAAAAAAAATAAATAAAACAAACGACTAAAATAAAATAAAATTTCCTCAAGAAGGTGAAATGAGAAGACTGCTGTCAGCCTTTTTAATTCAATGTGTGAATGGACATTCATATATTGGTTGATTAAACCCAGGATTTCGAAAAATACTGTGTCCTCCAGATTTGTCATTGTGGTAAACATAATTTCTTATCAGTGCTATTTTTTGTGTGGTTTATTCAAGAATATACAACAGAACTTCAATCAATGGGTCAAAACTCAAAAAAAAGAAAAATACCTAGGTCTCATTGCAAAAATGGTCAGTTGAATGTGTGAATTTGAAAATCATAAACTGAAAAAAAAATGAAGACATGTTTCTTCCATTAATGATTGTTGGCAGTATCAGCTACCTGAATAACCAGCTGGTTTCCAGTCCTGACAGCATAGAGCTTCTCCTCCGTCTTGTTTTTTCCCCTCCACCTCTAACTGATGGAGATCCACAGGCTCTAGACCCTCTTTACTTTTCTCATTTCTGCTAACTCCAGAGTTGACCATGTTTATCCTGCAAAGGAACTATCTTCAAACGGAAAACATCCAAGTTACACAGGTAGACTAAACACTGACTGAACGCTTTCCAGATCCAAATTCATTCCATGCGCATCTCAAAATCATTGACTATAATCAGATCTAATCAATTGCTTTGTCTTCTCTGTGTTTTTCTCATCTTCATAAACAGAATTCTTGTTTTCACATCTGATCAGTCTTGACTCCAGGGAACAATCTTTGAATAATTCCTCCTTCTCAGTGCATACAATCCACTAAAATGTCATATCCCTTGTACTGATACAATTAAAGAAACATATCAGAAATTTGTACATTCTAACTCCATTGTTCATCCTTATTGAAGTCAATACCATTTTTTATAGATAGCTGAAAAAATTACATATCATCTCGCTCCTAAAATACTATTTTCTGTAGACAACCACAAATAATTGCAATATCATCACTCCACTTCTACTCAATACACCTTCTACTCAATTCTTCGCCCAATAATGACATTTTAAAATATTCTGATTATAAAGTATAGATATTCATATAGATAGATATAGATACACTTGACCTTTAGATCCTTAAAAATATTCAAATTCCTTACCATGCATGATATGGACCCTTACTGTTTGTCTAATCTAAGTATTAGAAATGTACACAACACTAGACTAAAATTAGAGGGTTTGACTTCAAATTTTGGCTTTAGTATTTACTAGTGAATTATTTAAATAAGTTAATTAACCCTCCGTACTGCAGTTAAGTTATATTAATAGTGGAGGTAACAATGACAAGGATTTTGTAGAATGGTTGTAGAGACTAAAAGATAATAAATGTGAAGCTGTTGGATGGTTCCTGACATAACGTATCAATGAATTATAAATTATTGTTATCATATTAGTTATTGTAAGTCTGTAGTCCTTCATGTACATCATATATGCCAAGCTATTTCCTGATCTAGAATTTCACATGTTCTTCTGAACAGGTCAGTTTTTACTCCTTTCTTCACATGAATGATTCCTACTCAAACTTCATGCTTTGGTCTATTCTCACATCCTTAAAGAGGCCTCTCAAAAAACTCTGTGTAAATAGGGCCCAGTACCTCCCTTCTCATTACCCACTTATTCTCTATCACTGATCAGTTTTAATTCCTTCATAAAATTTAACAGTTAATAATTGTTCTTATTTTTTTTCAGGCATACTGCCTTTATTTTTTCAAGATCATTAACTCCACATCATTAATAACCTGGAAAAAGAAGAAAAAAGATCAGTTAATCTACATCTCTCTATTCAAACTTTATGCTGTACTTTAGATCAAGGACACCTCAGATTCAAAGTGTCTTAACTTAGACTAATTGTCTTTCATGAAGCTCCTGACAAAGCATCTGATATATAGTAGCTTTTCAATAAAATGAGTTTATAAAATATTTTGAATTTTCCAGGGAGGCCTCAACTCAACTGACCTGCTATCGGTTAGTAAATTTGTTTTTGATCATTCTTGATTATATGCATGTTCTAATCCTTATGAAAGTCTCCCATCCCATTAAGTTTAAAGGCAGGTATTTTTAGAGTTCTTTGCCATTAGTACAGCAAATGAAGTACAGACTGCTTTGTAACATTAATGTCACAGTCCTTTTTTGTTATTTGCTTTGTTTTTTAATGAGGACATCTTATTTTAAAATAACAAGGGAGCTGAAGTAGTTGGTAGAAAAGGCAACATTGTAATTTATTTTTATAATAAAATGTAGAATTAATAAAGAAAACTGAAATTATTAGGTCCTTGGGAAAGTCATGACATATTGTGTCATGACTTTCCCAAGGACCTAATAAATGCTTTAAGGTTTGGTAAACGTAAAAGAAATGATAAATTAGTGGAAAGATTTGGTTAAAGTGCAGGGCCGATGACATAGATCAAGAAGTTGTGTATGGGGGACAAGTAGTTGGTGTAATGGCTATATCGCTGGACTTCCATGTGGTCAACCATGGTTTGAGTCCTGGACCTGGTGACTTAAACTCAGCCGAGCACATGTGCATACATGCCCAGGATTCTGAGAGGAGAATGGAGGAGAAAGGGATTGTGATGTGGCCATCGACCCCCTCCTCCCGGGGAGGGTGATTTCTCGCTTTCTGTCTCTTTGTCTTTTTCTGTCTTTCTGGCAAACACACGCGCCCTATAGCAAGAAGCTTGAAGAATGCTTCAAGTGGCTTGAAGAATGCTTACATTTGTAAGAGTCTCCACTATTATTTATTCAAAATCCTCTATTTTTTAAATTAAGAATATCAAGGTTCAGAAATGATAAGCTATTTGTTCAGTCAAAAACTCTCTACTAGTAGTGGCTATGACATGAATCCAAGCATTTATTTTTACAACAATCAGAAATACTATGATATTGAATGGCACAGAAAAATCTTGTGAAGACTTTCCTGTAAAGAAAGAGCTAATATTACATTACATGCACAAAACAAGCCCCTTTAGCATTTTGTAGATATTTGCTTTCTTAGATATAAAATAAAAAAGGACCCTTTAACCTAAGAACATATATAAATTTAATATTCAGGTAAGGAACTAAAACCCTGAAGGACTACTTTGAAGAGAATGGAAAAGTAACCTTGAATCTTGGGAAATGGGAAAAAATATTAAACATACTCCCATGAACAGCTATTTTTCAAGGTGGATCAGCTCGATAAAAATTATGACCTTTTTCTGTACCTTATTTTATTTCCTAGACCTAAAAATATTGCCAATGCCTGAGGCGTAAGTCAGAGCGAACCTCCATTATCACTCCAGAGACTTGGCATTTTCCTCATTAGGCTCCATGGTATCTGACTGAGTGACCTTGTTTGGTGAGAAGACACAGATGGAGTCTGTCAGTAAATCTTGTTAATGTAACAAGTATTCCTACTGTTAGATGAGTGTTGCACCTGATACTGGCATTTCTTTCCTTAGTAAACAACCCCTATTCCTTTTGCAACACAGGTCCCTTCCCTTGTGCCATCCGGTTTTTCAGTATTTGCTTGTTCTAAGGATTATCTAAAAGGATTTCTCTTGCTGTGAAGGTGAGATGCTCTCTATTCTAACAGCAAACTCTTGAGCTTTTGCAAGGTGTAAAGATGACATTAAATGTGGCAAATCTATACCTAATCTGCATAGACCATTGCCTTGCTGAAAAAAGTCCTAAAGGTGAAAAGTCAAACTTATTATCAGGTAACTACTACTCTTATTTGTCATGACTCTCTTGTATCATGCTTTGGAATGTAAAAGAAAGAGAATATTCTCCATTAGGAGAATGAAGATGGGGATGTGCTGCAATGCGCATGGTTATAAATAGTATGGTGGGAGACCATGTTGTGAACTTTGGAAAAGGCATTTAATCCTTGACTGATGCATTATCTTTGTACCTTAGGTTAGTTCATAATTAGGAAAAATAAGAACCATCCAGGTCTAGTGAGAAAATCAAATGCAGTGGGTTTAGATATTTATTTATTAATTATGAACCTCTATGCATATATGTACATATGAATATCCACATATGTACATATGAATATGTAATATAAAAACAAAAACAGTCAAATTCACAGCCAGCAGCTTAGTTTAAGTCTCAGTAGATATTTAATATGTAAAAACTTAAAATTTAAAGGGAAAATTTTTTAAACAAACATTTTTTAAACAAAATAAATTATACATAGCAGTAATAATACCTCATTTACAATGAGTCTTGTTACATTGTGATTGAGAATTATTTCACTTCACGTTTCTTTTTAATTGTCGGTGGGCCCACGTGCTTCTCCGGAAGAAAGGAAATATACCTCCTTCCCTGTGGACCATACTCAATCCTTTTTCTTTCCTTTCTCTATCCCATCAGGATTTTGTGCACACACACACACCTGGAATGTTTATCAAGCCACAAGGTCAGGATTTGAAAAACAGTTGGCCATGAGGAATCCAGATCCCAAAGAATAATGTGTAACCACGGTACTACTAAATGGCTTAATTTTATATGTTTATTGAAGTAACATAATAACTGTTAAGCAAAGAAAATATTTGTTTCTATACTTTTCAATATGTCTAATCCTCAGTGCTAAATAAAAATTACTGCATTAAATGAGCACTGAGAAATATTAGTGACTGTGTGTAGAGGGGTTTTGTAGGAAAAATATGTTTTTCTTGACCAGAATGTAGTAATGAGACAAAAAGTATCCAAAAGAACATGATCAACTATAACAATTTATGAAGCTATCCCATTATCCCATAGTATGCAGTATATAAAACCTCAGAAGTGGGAAAGTTAATCAAATAACAATAGTCAAGGAGCTTTAGCTGGACTTTTATGCAGTTTAGGATATAATTAGAAATAACCTTTGGCCTAGACTTACTGCTCAAGTGGCAGTGTTTTCTAAATTTTTTTTGTAAATGTATTTGTAGGTTTTTATAAGTCAGTGCCTTTGGTGATGCCACTACATTGACTGGCATGCATGTTTTTAAATCTCTAATCTTACTTAAATTTTGAACTTCACATAAGTATGTTTCCTAGAAAACACAACCCCTTGACACCCCGGTGCCCCTCACCGCTTTGGATTTAGAACAGAGAATGGGAAAAGTAAAGCCAGAAGGCTAGCAAAACAGTGGAGATTATGGTGATAAGTAATTAAGAGGAAATTCATGGGACCAGCAGGTGGTGTAGAGATGAATGGGGCTAGGTAACACATGGCTAACTCTGAGTTTCAAGTCCTAGACCCAGTGGCTTGAAAAACATGCCAGCCACATATGCAGATGTGCCCAGAATTTTAGGACGAGAATGGAGGAAAGGGAATTGTGGTGTGGTCATGCATTCTGAGGAAGGAGGGAGATTTCTCACTTTCTCTGTCTTTTTGTCTCTCTCCAGTGCATGCACATGCCATATAGAAAAAGAGAGAGAGAGAGAAGAAATGAAGTCCCATAAAAGCAACTCTTATAACCTCAATATATGTGTGTGTAGAGGGGAAGGGCTTTTTAAGCCTGTGGGAAAAAAATGTTACTAAAGTACAAGTTTACTGTGGTATAAAATATTGAGATTCATGTATAGCTTTTTCATGCTACATATTTTCCATGAACTTTGGAAGACCTCTTTGCATATGCATTGATCTCTTTCTCTCTCTTTCTCTCTCACTCTCTCTCTCTCTCTCACTCTCTCTCTCTCTCTTTCTCTCTCTCTCTCTCTCTCACACACACACACACACATATACAAAGGAAAGATGAAATAGAGCTATCAGTAGGAAAGTTTGTATAACTCACAGAATGAAGTAAGTATAAATAAATCTAAAGTAAATCTGAAAAGTTAGTATTGTATTTTGTAAACCCTAGAGAAAATTTTTTAAAAATTGCTTTTAAAAAAGGGGGAAATAATTGAAATAATTAAAATTTTACATTGAAAGTGCTTTTCCTTTTTTCTAGAGAGACATTTTGGCTATAGAGTGCATGCTCTTGTTGGAGAAACAGAGAGCAAGAAATCACCCCCTGGGGGGATAAAAGAAAACAATGAAAGAAGAAGAGACAGACTAAAAGAATGCAGACAGAGATATCAAAAAATAAAAGGGCAAAATTAAATCCAGTTATTTAAATACTAATATTAAATGTGAATGGATTAAGCAATTGATCAAAAGTCACAGATAGACCAGACAAAAAACAGAACATTGCAAGTAGATTTATGGTAAAATGTTGGGAAAAAAAAATACATCATGCAAATGGTATTCATAAAATGGCTGGAATAGCTATGCTAATGTGTAAAATTATAGGCACTGATTTAGCTTTAGTCTATAAATGTTGTTATATGTTTAATGCATCTCAAAGTATTTTATTTCCCTTGTCTAATTTCTTCTTTGGTCCACTTTTATGAATGTGATGTTTAATTTCTATGTATTAATTATTTCCCCTAAGTTCCCTGTATTTCTAATTTCCAATTTTATTCCATTATGCTCAGATAATACACTTTTCATTATTTCAATCCTTTTAAATTTATGGTGATTTGTTTTATGTCTTCGTATATGGTTTGTATATGTAGAGAAAATTTAGCTGTAAATGACAATATTAAAAAATAAGAGAAACCAGCAGATGGGGTAATGATTGTGTCACTGGATTCCCACATAGTCGACTGCTATTCAAGCCCCTGACCCGGCAGGTCAAAATTCATGCTGGGCACATGTACCCAAAATCCCAAGAGGAGAATGGAGAAGAAGGTATCACTGCATGGCCGTCCCCCTGGGCGGTGATTTCTCACTTTCTGTCTCTCTGTTTCTCCAGTGAATGTACATGCCATACAGCAAAAATCTCTCTTAAGAAATAAATAAATAAGAAAATCTTGGAGTTGCCAGTTGGTGTGGTGGACCTGTCAACTTGCTTTCTCACTTTTCCTTTCTCTATCTCTATCGCTCTCTGGTCAAATTAAAAAAATAATAATAACAAATAAAATTAAATAAATAATTCTAAAAAGAAGAAAATCTCAACTCAGTAACATCATCATAAAACATTAGAAACCAAAGAATAAATTAGGCCTTAAACAGGCACAAAAATGAAAATAATTAGATTAAAACTGAAACCAATGCAATAAAGGATAAACAATTCCACAAAAGCATTCCACAAAAGCAAAAAAAAAAAAAAAAAAAAAATTCTGTTTTTAAAAGAACTACAGGATTAAGGACCAGCAAATGGCTTAGCAGTTAAGTCGCTAGACTCCCAGGTAGTCAACCATGGTTCAAGTTTTGGATCCAGTGGCTTAAAACTCACACCAGGTGTGTGTACGTGTGTGCCCAAAGTCCCGAGAGGAAAATGGAGCGATTACAGTGTGGCCATCGCCATCCCCCTAGGGAGGGCGCCGTCTCTTATTTTCTGTTTGTCTCTCCAGTAAGCACACACTCCTAATAGCAAGAATTTCTAATAAATAAATAAATAAATAAAGCTACAGAATTAATAACTCCTTGGGAACCAGCAGTTAGCGTAATGGCTATGTCCCTGGACTCCCATGTAGTCGGCCCCGGGTCGCGTCCCCGACCCGGTGGCTTAAAACTCACGCCAGGCACGTGCACGTGCATGCCCAAGATCCCAAGAGGAGAATGGAGAAGGGATTGCGGTATGGCCATCCCCCCTGGGGGGTGATTTCTCGCTTTCTGTCTCTATGTCTCTCTCTGTCTGTCTGGCGAGCACACACGCCCTATAGCAGAAAAACCTCTCAAAAAAAAAAAAAAAAAAGAATTAATAATTCCTAGCTAGAGTGATAAAAAAAAAGAGAGTGAGAAAGGGGAAGACTCAGATATTAAATTCATAATGAAAGAAAACATGACTTTACAGAAATAAGAAAGGATTATAAGAGGAAAGTATAAAAAGCTAAAAGCTACAAAATTACATAACTTGGACAAATTGGATAAATGTATAGAAAGTCACAACTTCCAATACTAACACTAGGAAGAACAGAAAATCTTAAACAGAGTTATGAAATATAAAAGGATATTACTACTAATCTAAAACATTCTCACAAAGAACAAACCCAGTCCTAGATTGTTCTGCTGGGGCATTCCAACAAAAATTTAAAGAAATAAAATTAACTTTTTAATAAATTATCCAAAATGTAGAAGAGTAGAAAAAGTCTCTAACTCATGTAAGATTACATTTACTCTGATATAAAAAGCAGACACAGATGAAGAAGAGCCATAGACTGGTGAATATAGACTGAAAATTCCCCAATGAAATATTAGAAAGTTACATATATAATTATTTACCATAATTGATTGGGGTTTATCTCAGGAATAAAAGGGTGATTTAACACCAGAAAATTAATTATTGTAACATACTATAACAATTCAATGAAATAAAAAAACACAGACATTGCAATAGATATATTTGACAAAATACATCTTTTTATCATAGAAATGCTTAAAAAATTAGGAAGACTGGGACCAGCAAGTGGTGTAGCAATTATGTCCCTGGACTCCCATGTGGCCAACCGAGGTTCTGGACCCAGACCCAGTGGTTTGAAAATTATGCCAGGCTCATGTGCATGCACGCCCAAGATCTCAGGAGGAGAATGGAGGAGAAAGGAGTGTGGGGTGGTCATTGCCCCTGGAGGTTGATTTCTCACTTTTCCTCTTACTCTTTCTGCCTCTCTCTGACAAGTGAATACATTCTAAGGTAAAAAACTGTTAAACAAACAAACAAACAAAAAACTATGAAGACAAAAATAAAATCCTTTATACCCTGATAAAGACTATGTATTGAAAACCAACAGCAAAGCTAACACTTACTAGTGAAACTGGATTGCTTTCTAAGATCAGAAAAAATGCTCGTATGCCTCCTTTTATCTCTTTTGTTCAGTGTTTTTCTAGAAGTTCAAACCATAGCAATTAAGTTAAAAAGCTGTATAAATTTACTGTAAACAGAAAAATCTGTTTACTGGTAAATGTATAGAAAAATATTTTACATAAATAGAAAATATTAGAACCAATAAACAAATTCAAATAAGGTACAAGATAAAAGATAAATATATGGGCCAGGTGGTGGCATGGTGGTTTAAGATGTTAGACTCCCACAAGGCTGATTGTGGTTTGAGTCCCGGACCTGGCAGCTTGCTTTCTCTCTCTCTCTCTCTCTCTCTCTCTCTCTCTCTCAATCTCTTTCTGGTGAGTGCACATGCCTGATAGCCAAATAATAATAAAATTAAATTAAATAAGTAATAATTATAAAAATAAAATATGAATATACAAAAAGGACAAATGGTTGAAAATCAAAACTATATGTATTAAAAAGATATTTACTCATTAGAAAGACAGTGACTAAAATATAGTACACACACGTATCAGGAGATGGCATAACGTACTTAACAGCGGTTTGAGTCCCAGACTCCATGGCTTAAAACTCATGCCGAATGTATGTGCGTGTGTGCCCAAAATCCTGAGAGAAGAATGGAGAAGAAGGGATTATGGCATGGTCATCCCCATGGATGATGATTGTTAACTTTCTGTTTCTCTGTCTCTTTCTGTCTCTCTGGTGAGTGCATGTGCCCTATAGCAAAAATCTCTCTCTTAAAAAAGAAAAAATCAAGTCCACATTATCTCTAATAGGCTCTAATAAAAAATAATCTAATATTCCTGATATGGTGACATGGTTTCAACATTGCCCTACAACTCCTGTGCTAAGATTTGGTTGTGATGAGATTAAGAAATTAAAATGTAATGTGACTACAGTGCTGAATAGTAGGGTATTAGGAGGAGGTTAAGATTAATGTCATTGAGGGGAGTTTCAAATGACTCCTGGTGGGTTAATAAGGAGGGGACTGAAATAGATCACTTGGACACAGATACACATCTTGTGCCCTTCACCCAACTGTGATGCAGCAAGGTTATTCTTACCAGATGCCAGCATCATGTTCTTGGACTTCTCAGACTCTAAACTTGTGAGCTAAATAAGTCTCTAGCTTATACTTTATCTAGAGTCAAGTACTTAATGTTCAAAAGAACATATCAGAACAGTTAAGATCAAGCTTTCCTTCCTGTATTATTTGCTTTAGATCTGTCTTCTGAGCAACAAAAAAAAGTGTCCACTTATTCAACCAATGAATACCTTTCCACACCTACTAAATTCAAGGAATTGCGCCAAGCAGTAGTGATAAAGAGGCAAACGGTCGCAGCAGCAACAGCACAAATGTTCTTTTCACAGTTTGTGTCTATCAACTATATCCATTGTAGGAATTAATTTAAAATCATGAGAACAGTAACAATAAAATATGTGAGGTACTTTTGGAAATGTAACTGGGAGCGAGGAACTGAGATTTCCACAAAAATTATAGTTAAGCTGATGATTGAGTTGGCGATAAGAATACCAAAGGGACAAGCTAAACGGAAAAAGTTTCAGGCAGGGGCATCAACACATGAGAACACTTTGAAATGAGAAGGGACATAATTCTAGGACATGAGCCCAAAGTATAGTCCTTGAAGCTTAAAAGGCAAGAGAATTGCAGGAAATAAAATCAAAAAGGCAAACATATGGGACAAATAAACTAATAGAAAAATTATTATATTGATAAATACATCACATGCCTACACTCTAATTAAATGGCAGAAATTGTTACATTTTGTGGGGAAGAGGATGATTCAACTATATGCTATTACAATTGACAATGAAATAAGAGCTTCTTTTAACCTCTTTGCTACCCAGTGAATGAGATACTCCTTTTATCTTGTACTTATTCATCCCTACTCTATGTGACTGGTAATTAACAGAGCATGATTCGATTCCTGTTGAGATAAGCTTTATAAGTCATCTTTTGCTTGAACCTGATGGAACTACACCACAGTACAGTTTATGATTAAAACTGGTGATAAATTGGAAGAAGTAAAAATCATTGTTGGGAAAAGAGGGACAATAATAAATAATGCAAAAAAGAAAGAAAAAAAGAGATAACATTACTTTGGTACCTGAGGAGGATTAAAACGATAGAATTATACGTTTAGTTATTTTCCAAGATGCTCATAAAAGCAAAGTAATTTTGAATCAGAGACTCCTCCATTATTTGAAGTAGGCATTAAAATAGGTATGAGCATACTGAAACCCAGAAAGGGTCCCAATTGATGCAATAAATATTCTGTCTGAAATCTTCAAGGTGACAATGCACCTATCTGAATTGATGATTCATCCTGTGTACAGGCTTTGATAAACTATACTGTTCTCCATAGAAATAAGAATAAATACACTAAAAAAAATTGCTAATAATTCCCTGAGGATGAATACTAGCCATGATTACAATGTTACTTTACCTTACGATTTTGGATTGATATATATTCTTATTATATAGGATCTCCTTTGAGACTTCATGAAACAAAACCACAAATCATTGTGTGGCATAGTACACATAAAATATTGCTCTGTACCTTAAAATTTTCACAGTACCATGTGCTTACTATCTAAAATTCATGACTTTTTTTGTAGATAAAGGCAAATAACTAAATGTTACTTTGGGAGTAACATTGTAAAATCAGATACTACTAATAAAACTAAGGGCATTTAAGGGAGTCCTTTGGCACGCTGTAAAACACACTTTGAGTTAACCGCCAATGGAATAAGACCACCTGGGAAAACTTAACACTGTTAGTTCCAAATCTATATTGGCTCATATGATAAATACCCATGGCACCACATATCTAGTGGATAAATAAATATTAGCTGAAATGCTTTAAAAAACTTAGATGAAATCTGGAAAAGGCCTAGGAGTCCCAGGCCAAACCAAACTTATCTTTAATGGAGAAATACTATAAAAATTATTAATATGAATTGGCAAGTCAGAAGCAATATTATTTCAGGAGAAATGGGAAGGATGGCAAGTTGCCTGATGAAGGCTAATATAAAAGTGGATGGAAAAAGTTCAACAGATAATTAAGTAACATGGTAGGAATGGGAAGAAACACACTCTAAGAAATGAGCCAAAAATATCATATAACTTTAATCAGATACTGTACTGAGGCTTAGTGCTGGACAAAGATGGAATATACTATGTACCTGTTACTCAAGAAGAATTGATATGCATGCTCTTCCAGATGAACCAGAAGTCCAAGAATCTTGACAGTACAAGTGTGAGAAATAAATCTGTCCTGTGTTCTCCCCAGTCTGTGGAAACTTCAAATGGAAAATGTAATTTATATAGAAACTCTGTCAAGATTTTATATAATTTTGACAAAAATAAAATTAAACCAATAGAGCATTTGACTGGGTTTGGAAACTTTAGTCAAAGTTATTAGAATTTTACTAGCTGGTGAAAAATGTGAATAACTTAAACACAAGTCACACTGGAAAAAAAAAACTTCACTACTATGCTATAGTTTGAGATAGGGCATTTTTCATTGCCTACAAGAAACCTGAAGTTTAAATTTTATTTATTCATTTATATGTTTTAAGGGTTTTGCTATAGGGCTCATGTGTTTGTTGGATAGACAGAGACAGAAAGTAAGAAATCACCCCCAAGAGGGGATAGACATGCTGTAATCCCTTCTACTCTATTCTACTCTTGGGATTTTTGAGTGCCCACGCACACATGCCAGATGTGAGTTTTAAGCTGCCAGGTCCAGGACTGAAACTGCAGTTGACCATGCGGGAATCCAGCACCATAACCACCATGCCACCTGCTGACTCCTGAAAGTTTAAAATTAACAGATTTTACTTCTGAATTATTTCTCTTTCCATGACAAAAATCTGTATGGTATAAAAGAAAATGTTGATTTTTGTAG